>NC_069003.1:21796050-21799453 GCF_001194135.2 Octopus bimaculoides
TTGAAAAAGTGGTAGTCGGTAGGAGAAAGGTCTGGGGAATAAGCTGGGTGGGGAAGAACTTTGTAGCCAAGTTCCCTCAACTTCAGGAGCATCATTAATGAAACATCTGGTCGAGCCTTGACATGAAGAATGATTGACCCTCTTCTGTTGACCAGTCTGGACGGAGGAGTAGCAGTTTTACATTCATTTTGGCAATTTCATGGCAATATGCTTCTGCAGTAATGGTTTTTCTGGGTTGTAAGAAGTTATAGTGCATGAGTCCAGCAGTACACCACCAAATAATCACTATAACCTTCATTTTGAAGAGTTCAGGTTTAGGGAAGGTTTTTGGTGCTTCATTTGGTCCACCCACTGCGAAGAACATTTTTTATTATTGTACAGAAACCACTTTTCATCACAAGTTACAATATGGTTGAGAAATGGATCGGTTTGATTACGGAGAAGCAACAAGCAAATTTCATATCTGTGCATCTTCTGATTTTCATTCAAATCATGTGGTCCTCATATGTCAAGCTTTTTAGATTTTCAGATCGCATGCAAATGGTTGCAGGCAGTTTGGAGTATTTTTTGCCAGTTTTCAAGTGGTTTTACATGCATTTTTCTCAATGATAGTCTTTAATTGATTGTCATCAATGACAGATGGGCGTCCACTATGCTCACGATCTTCATGGCTCAGGTCTCACTGCAAAATCGTTTAAACCATTTTTGAGCTGACCGCTCATTGGTCATTTTCCTCACCAAACGTTTTGCTGATATCGTGAACTTTCAGCTGCTTTATGTCCTTTTTTGAAGTTGAATAGCAAAATTGCTTGAATATCGTGCTTTGACAATTCCATTTCAGATGATTGTAACAACGGTTGTCAAGCAGTGATGGGAGGACAAGCACACACACACACACACACACATACAACAGACTTCTTTCAGTTTCTTTCTACCCATAGGGTTTTGATCAGCCTATGGCTATATAGAAGACACTTGCCCAAGGTGCCATTGCAGTGGGACTGAACCTGAAACCATGTGGTTGGGAAGCAAGCTTCTTACCACACAGCCACATGCTAGCATGGACTGGACAGTTTGACAGGATACAAGTCAAAGAGCCACATTGTTCTCCACTATTTACTTTGGTATGATTTCTGCAGCTGAATGCCCTTCCTAATGCCAACCACTTTAAGAGTGCATACTGTGCTTTGTTTACATACCACAAGCACCGATGAGGTGGCCATGGAACTTGTGAGACTACAAAGCCCCAGAGAGACAGCTTTATGTTAGAAGTATAAGAGGAAAAAAGCAGAATAAGATTGGTTTCTTGCTGAAGAGAAGTTACATGGTAACTCACATTTTAGAAAAGCAGCTGTAGGTCTGGTGATGGGGGTGGGTATTATGGTGGAATTGTGAAGACTTTAAGCTGTGGTGATATAGTGATGGACTTGTAGTGGTTGTTGTCAAAGAGGTGTTGTTGTTGTTGTTGTTGTTGTTGGTGGTGGTGGTGGTGATGGGAATGGTGGAGGTTACCATAAAGGCGTTGTGGGTAGTAGTGAGAGGGTTTGTGAACGGCATGGTGGTGGCTGTTGACACACTGAGGTGTTGGTGATAATGGTGGCAATGGTATGAGGCTGTGGAGGTTGTCATGAAGATGTTGTTATTGTTGTTGTTGTGTGTTCCATTGGTGGAGGAGGTTGTCATAAAGGTGTTGGAAGCAATGGGATAAACAGGCAAGAAAAAGAATATTTTTCAAAAAAAAAAAAAAATGACTAAAAGTAAGAAAATAAAATCCAGAAAAATTGAGGAATTAATGAAGAGATTTAAATTAGATTTTAAATGACAGCCAAGAATTGGCCATCAGCAATGGAAAACAAAAGACACCACATTATTGACAACATCTTCATCAATAAAACAATGAAAAAATGTAGATGCAGTTATTCATTATGTTTGAAATAGCAGCCAATCAACTCTCCTTCAAATCACACCTCACCATCTATAAAAAAAAAATGAAGGACACATTAGATAACATATTCCTATATAGACTGTGTTTGAAGAATAAAAATGAAAACAGAATGGTATTGTCATGGACAGAATGTCTTTGATGAAAGCCAGTAGAAGTAACTTCTTAACCACACTGCAAACCTGTAAACTGTTTACACAGTTTATTACAGAAGCCATTTGTAATATTTTATATGCATCACAAGATGGCTGTCTTGGAAGTAGCAGGAAGAGGAGATCACCACAGGCAGTGTGTAGTAGTAGCCTCATTAATATAAAGAAATATGCCTCCAGTTTTGTATTTTCAAATGAACTGGCATTCTCTCAGTAATGAGGGTTCCAGTTGATCTGATCAATGGAAGAGCGCCTGCTTGTGGAATCAACATGCATGTGGCTGAGCACTCCACAGACATGTGTACCCTTAAAGTAGTTCTCAGGAATATTCAGCATGACACAGAATAGGACAAGACTGACCCTTTGAAATACAGGCACAGCTCATTTTTGCTAGCTGAGTGAAACTGGAGCTACGTGAAATAAAGTGTTTTACCGAAGGACAAAATGCATCACCAGGTATTGAACTCACAACCATATGACTGTGAGTCAAATACCCTAGCTACTTAGTCACATACCTTCACTATGAAAAATACAAAATTTGAAAATCAAACAGATAATGATGTAACCACTTACACTTGCTCAAATGAGACACACACACACTCATACACACACTCATACACACACACACACACACACACACACACACACACACACTCTATAAAAGTATCACCATCAATTTAATGTCTATTTTTCCATGCTTGCTTGGGTCAAGCAATTTAATGAGGCACATTTTTCTACAGCCAGATGTCCATCCTGTTGCGAACCCTCAATTGTTTCCAATCCAAGGTAATATTTCCCTTGGTCAGACATGTTTTCACAAAAGATGAGAAATGAAGGACACCACACATGTAACAGTGACACTCACCTCCAACCGCAATGCTATGCCAACACAAAGTGACACAAACATGCATATATATATATATATACACACATATATATATATATACATGACAGGTGTCTTTTGAACATTATTTACATTTGACGGATATTTGTCTTCATCTTGTTTGTTGTTAACACAAGTTTTCACAGAGGTAAAGTGGCTGAGTGCTGGGTCTCATGGCGGCAATGACCAAAACCTTTGGCATTATGTCGTGCTTGAGAAGAAGACCTATCAAGTCAAGGGAAATCACAGTCGTGGCAGATTCCAGTTTCACACAAATGGCACCCATGCCGGTGGTATGTAAAAGGACCCATTACATACTTGGAATCTGGTGCAGCCTTCCTGCTTGCCAGCCCCAGTCAAACCATCCAATCCATGCCAGCATGGACAACAGATGTTAAATAATGATGATGATATATATATATATAT
>NC_069003.1:21803517-21811358 GCF_001194135.2 Octopus bimaculoides
CCAGTAGATCAAGAAGAGCACCATCTGAGCATGATCGTTGTCAGAACACCAGCTGTCTGGCTTCCATACTGGTGGCACGTAAATAGCACCATTTGAGCGTGACCGTTACCAACATCGCCTTCGTGGCACTTGTGTCAGTGGCACGTGAAAAGACATTCAAGCGAGTTCGTTGCCTGGACTGGCTCCTGCGCAGGTGGCACGTAAAATACACCATCTCGAGCGTGGCCGTTGCCAGTACCCCCTGACTGGCCTTCATGCCAGTGGTACGTAAAAGCACCCACTACACTCTCGGTGTGGTTGGCATTAGGAAGGGCATCCAGCTGTAGAAACTCTGCCAAATCAGATTGGAGCCTGGTGTAGCCATCTGGTTTTCACCAGTCCTCAGTCAAATCGTCCAACCCATGGAAAGCAGACGTTAAACGATGATGATGATGATGATGATGATATGCATGTATGTCTGTATATATATATATATATATATATATATATATATATGTATAAAATATAAAGAAGATTCCATTGAATTAGGTACTTAAACTGATGCACCTTACTAGGTCTGTATAATCTGCACACCCAAACAATATTAATTGAATATTGAATATCAAGACTCCATGCAGAGGTATTTGTACCCAATATTCCTGCTATGCATGCAGAAAACACAACCCAGCTAAATGAAGATATCTGCTCTGGGTAATTCAGACATGTACTTTTTATAAAGGTACTTTCTATAGTATTTCTGAAGTGCAGATTCCAAGTTACATGAACAGAATATAAATAAGCAACAAAGATGTACAGGTGTCAATTCATTACAGCCATTTCAATTGATTAATGAAAACATTACATCATTCGAAAGAAACTCTCCAAATTATGGTAGACTTAACAAGGTATGCATTATTTTCTAAAGAAACAATGTAAATATTTTGAGTTCCATTATTGATGTGAATACGTTAAGGAAATGGCTGCATCCTGTATGTTTGAAGTCTATAAGGTTATCTGAAGAGAACGATTTCTTTCAAATTATGTAATATTTTCCTTAATCAATTAAAGGAGTTGCTTGAAATGGCTGTAATGAATTGACATTGGTACATCTTTGTTACTCATTTATATATATATATATATATATATATATATATATATATATATATATATATATATATATGTATAAATATATATATAGATATAGATATTTATCTATCTATCTATCTATCTATCTATCTATACACACACACACACACACACACACACACACACACCAATTTGATATACACGATTACAAAAGAGCTACCAATAGTTTCATGCTTTTCAGCTACACTAAACTGGCAGATTTATATAAGATGCAATATATCTCCAAGCTATCTTTTAGGCTCAGTTCATAATGTTAGATGCCTTTAAAAACTAGGATGCTGGACTATGAGAAAACATGAGAAAAAGTGAGAAGGATAAAAAAATAAGAAAAAATGCAAAAAGTGGAACGAGTAGAAAGAAAAGTAAGAAAACTAAGACCTTGATCCTTTTTGACTGTAGAAACCATAATTAATGTAGATGGTGCAGAATTATCTAAGAGGAAGGAGGACAAACTCTGTGAGATAGCTATTCAGCTCACTTTTATCTGTTTCGGCCATTAGACTGTGGTCATCCTGAGGCACTGCCTTGAAGAACTTGGTAATATTTCCCCATGGCCAGACATGTTTTTGCAGAATATTGGAAATGAATGACACTGCTTGTATGACAGTGACACTCCTTTACAACTACCACACAATGTCAAGGCAAGGAGATGCAAACATGCATACATGCATACATGCACACACACACACACACACACACACACACACACACACACACAAACACACACACACACACACAATGGGCTTCTTTCAATTTCTGGCAAACAAATCCATTCACAAGACTTTGCTATACAGTGGGACTGAACCCAAAACAGTGTGATTTGGAAACAAGCTTGTTGACTACACTGCAGCATCAAGTTAGTGAAGATACATGAATGTTCGGCTAATGATCATAAAGTTGTGGGTTCAATTTCTGAACCAGGTAGCAGGTTGTATCCTTGATCAAGACATTTCATTTCATCTTGCTCCAGTCTACTCAGCTGTAATGAGTACCAACCATATGTTGATGCAGCTCCCTTCTCTCTCTCTTTCTCTCTCTTCTCCTCTCTATGTTTCTGTTTCTTCCTCTCGTTTTCTCTTGCTTTCTCTCTTTTTCTTTCTCTCTCTTTCCCTCTCTATGTCTCTCTCTTCAATTCTCACTTGCTTTCCCTCTCTCTTTCTCTCTCTCTCTTTCTTTCTCCCTTCTCTGTGCCTCTCTCTTTCTCTCTTTCTTTCTCCCTTTCTCTTCCATTGCTCTCTCTCTCTCTCTCTCTCTCCCTCTCCCCCCCTTCCTCTAGTTGTCACATCCTGGTGAGAGGACTGAAAGAGTATTTATATCTGTCCATGATTACATAAGCACTGAAAACGATTAGCAAAAGCATAGCATATAACCAAGCCATATTCACTTATAAGTGACATCATCATCATCATCCCAATAAGCAGCCATCACCATCATCATCCTCATCATCATCACTGTCATTATCATTGTCTTCATTCAGCTATAACAGAAAATTTTCCAATAAACAAATCTACGTTAACACCAATGGCGTTGTTATGGTATCTCAGTTATACCCTACACATTAGCTAACTTTTATGTGTGTATAAGTAAAACTGAAAAATAAATGTCACTTGCCATTCTCTGGAGAATTATTTAAAAGACAGATGAGATAATAAAAATAATTTGTTGGCAATTCCATTGTCCAACCTGCACACTCTTCTAAACCAAGATAAGATTCTGTATAACTTGTTAATGATTAAATGAGAACCCACCAAAGTTTCGTTATGTCAAAGCTAATGAAACTAAAAAAAAATGAATTGGAAGCAAAGTTTTCTAATTCCTGAACTTTGTACTTTGTGCTGCTGGGTTTTTTTAATTTTTATTTTTATTTTCCATATTTTATTTATTTGTTTATTTATTTGCAAATTTAGATGTTTTTTAAGCTCAAAATTTCTTTATAAATGTCTGTTTATACACAATTGTGTCTGTGTATATACTTTGTGCCTTCATTCTTCTCATTATCATCATCGTCGTCGTCGTTGTTGTCATCATCGTCATCATCATTGTCAACGTCATCATCAACATTGTTGTCGTCACCATTGTCATCATCATTGTCGTCGTCTTCGTCATCATCATCATCATCAACAACATAAGTATTGCCCTCATCCCTATGGTTACTACTTCCAATCAATTTCTTCATTAACAATCTCACCCACCACATCATCGTCATCATCACCATCATCATCACTATCTGTATTTCTATCAGTACCATATTCAACACTATCATAACTTCCTTGCCATCACCACCACCACCAGTAAGATCATCGTTATCATCAACAACACCAGCATCATCACCATCATCTTAACCATTCTTAACAATTACAGTCCTTTTGTATATTTAGCTTAATTTAATCAGCTCTTTCTCCTCTCAGCTCTCTCTCTCTCTCTCTTTCTCTCACTCTCTCTTTTTCCCTGTTACTTTTTTAATACAGAATTATTAACTTGGATAACATTACTCGAATGCAAGCCAATAATGGAGTTAATATGTGAGCAAATACAACGCAATATATACTAAAAAAATGCATGCTGATTAAAAAAAAAAGCAGAACTAAAAGACCCACGTGCAAAATGTATCACGCCACTTATGAAACAAACCATTATGCAAATTAGAAGGCAGTCCAAAAGTTCACTTTAAAAGGACACGAGGTGTACGCATGAAATATAGCAGAATCACTAAACTAGGTTCGATATTTAGAACATAGAATTAAAACTCCCTCTCTCACTCTCTCTCTCACTCTCTCCCTCACTCTCTTTCTCTCTCGTCTTTCAGTCCCTTATTCTGTCTCACTCACTGTAATTATTTTCTCTATCTCCCTCTCTCTCTCCCCATCTCTCTCTTCTCTCTCTTTCATGCACACACTTTCTCTTTCCTTCATCTCCTCCTTGCATTCTCTCTCTTACTTTCTTATACACACCTTCTCAAATAATCCCTCTCTCTCTCTCTCTCTTTCATGTACACACTTTCTCTTTCCTTCATCTCCTCCTTGCATTCGCTCTCTTTCATCATCATTTAACGTCTGTTGTCCATGCTGGCATGGGTTGGACAATTTGACCAGAGCTGGGAGCTGGGGACCTGCACCAGCTTCCAGTCAGATTGGGCTTGGTTTCCAAGGCTGGATGCCCTTCCTAACACCAACTACTTTACAAAGTGTGCTGGGTGCTTTTGCATGGCACTGCACAGGTACTCTTATGTGGCACTGCACAGCTGCTTTTATGCAGTGCTACATGAGCATTTTTACATGACACCACATGGGTGCTTTTACGTGGCATCGCCATGAGTGCTTTACACCTCCAGCAGGATCAGTCTTAACACTTCTGCTGTGGGGTACAGGTCTTCTTGAGTACAGCCAGGTGCCAGGTATCTCAGTCTTTTGTCATCTCACTTGAAAGGTTAAGCTACCCAAGGTTCTTCTTCAGTACTTCATCTCACTCTGTCTATACCCCTTCCTGTTTCTATATTCCTCCCTCATCTGTTATAAAACACTCCGTCTACCAGTGGTTCTCAACCATTTTCTACCTTTCAACCCCATTGATTCTTATTTTGCTCAGATGGACTCTCCTAACCATTTGATGTTTAACAAATCCAATTATATTTTTATAATTAAATATTAATAAGAATTGTATTTAAAAAATTCTTACAATATTTTGTGTATTATGAGTGGCTGTGTGGTAAGTAGCTTGCTTACAGACCACATGGTTCCAGGTTCAGTCCCACTGCATGGCACCTTGGGCAAGTGTCTTCTACTATAGCCTCAGGCCGACCAAAGACTTGTGAGTGGATTTGGTAGACGGAAACTGAAAGAAGCCCATCGTATATATGTGTATATATATAGATCGGTAAAAATGTGCTTATTTTGGTAGTTTTGACTTATGGAGTCCCTCTAAGCGTGAGGCATTATTGTATATATATATATATATATATATATATATATGTATGTATGTGTGTGTGTGTGTATGTTTGTATGTCTGTGTTTGTTCCCCCAACATCGCTTGACAACCGATGCTGGTGTGTTTACATACCCGTGACTTAGCAGTTCGGCAAAAGAGACCGATAGAATAAGTACTAGGCTTACAAAGAATAAGTTCTGGGGTAGAGTTGCTCGGCTAAAGGTGGTGCTCCAGCATGGCTGCAGTCAAATGACTGACACAAGTAAAAGAGTAAAAGAGAGAGAGTGAAGAGTATAAGCATATTATCACTACTAAATTCTAACAAGAAAATCTTATATGGACCCCCTCCCCCAAGGGCCATAAGGACCCTGGTTGAGAACCACTGATCTACACCAAAGTCTAGAATTTAGTTGTGTCTGGGCAGAGTCACCAGTTTTATATTTCCTTCCAACAAAATTCTTTCCTTTTCTTCATCCACAGACTTATTCCTGTCTCTGTCACTTCCTTTCTTTCTTTACATATTTCACTTCCCTTTTTTTCTTATTTTCTTTCTTTTTCTTTTTGCTGTCTTCAGTCATCATTTCTTTTTCCTTCCTTATTTTTTTGTCTTCTTTTTCTTTAATTTTTTCTGTTCCTTGCTTTCTTTGCTTCTTTCTTTCTTTCCTTCTTTCTTTCTTTCTTTTCACTCTCTTTTTCTTCATCAGTGAAGGTTCATGGCCTAGCGTTTAGGTGTTGTAATCACAATTTTAAAAACATCATCATCATCACCATCACCACCACCATCATCATCATTTAATCCATTTTCCAAGCTGGCATGGGTCAAACATTTTGACAGGAGCAGGCAAGCTGGAGAGCTGTACCAGGCTCCAGTTGTCTGTTATGGTATGGTCTCTACAACTGGATGCTCTTCCAAACACCAACCACTTTGCAGGGTGTACTGGGTGCTTTTTATATAGCAACAGCATGGGAGTTTTTACATGACACGAGCATGGGTAATTTTATGTGGTGGCACCAGCATAGTGTTATTTACATAGCTCCAGCACTCGTGGGGCTGCAGAGTAGCTTGCAAGACAATAACCAGTCAGCTGAGAGGGAGTGAAACCGAGAGGGGTGGCCATATGTCAGGCAAGAGGTTGGAGTATGACAGGGGTAGTTGTCTTACAGCAGAGGAGATACTTGGCTACGCAAGTAGGACAAGGAAGGAAAGGAAGGTGGGAGTTAGAGAAAAAATAGAGAGAGAGAGAGAGAGTCAAAGTGAGAGAAAAGGCCTACCCTCAGGAAACAGAGTGGATGAGAGAATAAGTAGTGCAGAGGGGATATCATCAAGGAAACCATCTATTATGTTCACCACATGGTGATGGATGACAAGTAATTGACTATAAATCAAATAACCAATGCTGTTAGCATATCCTGTGAGAGAGTTGAGAATATTCTGCACAATGAACTTGGCATGACAAAGGTTTCTGCTCAGAGGGTACCATCATGTCTTCTGACACTTGATCAAAAGTGCACCAGACTGATAACATCACTGGAAAATCTGACATTGTTTGAGGCAGATCCAGCTGGTTTCCTTGAATGCTTCCTAAGCCAGGATGAGTGTTGGGTTCATCACTTTGAGCCAGAGACAAAGAGACAATCCATGCAGTGGAAACATCCCTTCTCGCTTGCTCCAAAAAAGGCATAGGTCATTTCATCTGCAGGGAAGGTGATAGCCTCAGTATTTTGGGATGCAAAAGACATTGTGTTTATTGACTGTCTTCAAAAGGGCCACACCATCAATGCAGAGTACTATATCAACTTGTTGAGGCAGTTACGAAAGGCTGTCAAGATCAAATGCTCAAGTAAGCTGACGAAAGGGGTCTTGTTTCATCAGGACAATTCTCCAGCAGACAAGGCCTTGCTTTCAGTGGCTGCTGTGCATGTCTGTCTTTGAATTGGTTGATCGCCCTCCCTACTCTCCTGATTTGACCTCATCTGACCATCATCTGTTCCCCAAAGCATGAAAAAACACTTGACTGGGAATTAGTATCACAGTACCGATGATGTCTTATCTGCTGTTGATGACTTTTTTTTGACTAATAGGATGAACACTTCTTCACCAATGGAAGAAATGCATGAAGTGCAAAGGGGTCTATGTTGAAAAATAAACCTCATTTGGTCACATTCTCTGAGAATACCTTGGACAACCAATGAACTTTTCAGCTTTCACACTCCTTCTTCCAAATTTTTTATTCATCTCAATTTTCTTCTCTCACACCATATTATTCATTCATTCACTTTTCTATCTTTTAACTTTATTTTTCATTCTTCCTTCCTTTAACTCTCATGTTCCCTCTCTCCCTCTCTCTTACTCTCCCTCTCACTAGCTCACTCTCCCATCTCTCCTCCTTTCTTCCTTCCTTCTCTCCCTCCCTCCTATCTTCTGTTTAGTCCCCTATCATTTACATATGTTCCCAATAGATTTCCTCCCTCCTGCACCACTCTCCCCATCACCATCACCACCACCACCACCACCACTTCAATGAATTATTTATTTTCCTCCATTAAGAAAAGAAAAATAGTTTTCTGAAATTCAAGTTTAATTTCCCTCTTTCAACAGACAGTTCTGAGGTTAGGCCCAGGGTCAGGGGGACTGACCGCACTGATGATAACTGTATTAAAATAATCGCTGTGTGTGTGTGTGTATACGTGTGTGTGTGTATACGTGTGTGTGTGTGTGAAAATATGTGTTGTTGTATATATATATATATATATATATATATATATATATATATATATATATATATATATAT
>NC_069003.1:21811456-21822439 GCF_001194135.2 Octopus bimaculoides
TGTGTGTGTGTGTGTGTGTGTGTGTGTGTGTGTGTGTGTGTGTGTGTGTGTGCATGAATTTATGTGTGAAATGTGTCTACATGTTTGTGAGAGAGAAAAATGTGTGTGTATGTATGTGGCTGTATGTATGTGTGTATGTGTGTGTGTGTGTGTGTTGTGTGTGTGTGTGTGCATGTGCATATGTGTGTGTATGAAAGTATGTGTGAATGAGTGAATATGTGTTTGTGTGAAATGGTCTACTTGTATGATTGTGTATATATATATGTATGTGAGCATTGTATGTATTCATGACTGTATGTATACATGTGTGCATGAGAGAGAGAAAGAGTCTGTATATGTGAGCGTGTTTGATTGTCTATGTTTATTTTACATATGTATGTATGTATGCCTGCAACAATGTATATATACATACAACTAACTTTAGTGCACATGTTCTTAACACACACTCACGTTCAGTCTTCAGTGACAAGATGGTCACAGTAAGAAAGCCTTTGATTATAGGTTTCCTGGATCTGGACTGACCTAGGGTTAAACAACAACAGTAATTACTTGTTTTTTTTTTACAGTTTTAGAAAGATGAAAATAAAGAAGAAATTTCATCTTGCTATGATTTGAACCTGGGATGGCATATGAAGAAAATAAACCGAGAATGTAATGTAGTTTTTAATATCACCTATAAAAACTGAGATATTGACTCAGTTGTTAAAATGTTTGGGCAGCTAGCTATATCATTACAACATTAAATATTGGTAAATGGAATTCAGTTAAAAGACCCAAAAGAACCCAATCATGTCAGTAGCAGAGACATTAAAGCAACAGAATTTATAATGGGAGGTTTTCCGTGTCTTTGAAGTGGAACTATTTCCATTTTCATATGTGGAACTATGTCCAAATAGTGTCATAATGGGTTCTCTTTTAATTAAGATACACTGAAATGCTTCCGGTCGTTCCAAAATTCCCCATCAAGGTTTCTCATATAGGTGGATTTTGAGTGCAGAACATTTTATGTATATACAGGGTGCGGTGAATAAACTGTCGTCTAAATTACACAAAAACAAAAATAACACTGACATCTCATTTTAACAGATATATTTACCAAAATTACATAAAAATATCTTGAAATACTAAAGAGTAAATTTATTCAGTCAAATCGCCATTGGCTTCAACCATGGCCTCCAGACAACTTCAGAATCTCCTGCAACTCTTCTCGATGGTCTCCTTGTTCAAGTTCGTTAATGCTGCCAAATCCTTGCCTTCAGTTCATCTTTGGTGTTGCAAGGAGTTTTGTTGGTCTCTTGCTCAACTGCACCCCACACATAATAATCAAGGGGATAGCAGTCTGGGGAGTTAGGTGGCCAGATGTTAAGGGTGATGTGGTCGCAGAAATTGTCTGACAGCCATGACTGGGTTCTGTGGCATGGTGCAGAGTCCTGTTGCCAGATATAGGGTCTTCTAGTAGCCATTATCTTGACCCAGAGCAGCATTAACTCGTCCAGGCACTTCATGTAGGCCTCTGTGTTGAGTCTGAGGCCGTGTGGGAAAATGAATGGAGGCATAACGTCGCCATTACTAGTGATCACTCCAAATGTTAACTGGATGTTTGATTTTTATCACTTTTAGTGCATGTTTTGGTGACACAGCAAACCAATGGTTGTTCTGTGTATTCACCATCTGATGCTGGCAGAAATTTCTCTTGTCTGAGAAAAACCAAAGCATGTTTGGTTTGAGGGATGCTTGAGTTTGTTCAAAAACTTCGTCACACAGTCTTTCCTCTTGTTCTTGATGGCTTGGGATAAAAATTGGCCCTTTCTCATCTTGTATGAGGAATACCAAATGTCTTCATACACAACCTGCCTGATAAGAAACTCAGACATTCCCATGTCCCTGGCGGTGAACCTGATTGGATTGGAGGGAGCGTTGTCAATCATGGCCTGGATCTCACCAACAAATTCAGGAGTTCTTTTCTTATCAGAACGATCAGAGTGAGCTTTCTGAGCTGCTGTACCTTTGTAATCACCATTAGACTCATCCAACTCTTTCTGAATTTTCTGTACTATCCTCAGATTAACACCTAAACACTCTGAAATGTTTGTATTGGAGCTTCCAGAGCAAATGCCAAGCAGAACAGCATGTCATTTCCAAATTTCTAGCAGAGTGAATTGCATCATGGGGCTGTTTTTCTCACAAACGATGCCCAACTGACCCTACCATACTGTGTAGTCAACAAAATCAAAGGAAAACAATACACATGCACGAAATCAAAAATATAAAATGGTGACAATTTATCCATTGCACCTTGTGCGTGTGTGTATGTGTGTAATTATATTTATATACATATATGTATATACATGTTCCTGTATGCTTCCTCAGGCGGTTACATTAATGCATTTTTACCAGTCTGATGTTTTCATTGAAAGACATTTACCATTTTACACCAACCAGAAAGCTGTAAAATTTTTGGGCATTACTTGTGAATTGTCACAACTTACCAAAGAGAGAGATAAAGGCAAAACAGAAAAAGACAAAACGCATTGGGCGTTACTTGTGGCTCTTTACAACAAGCCTAAAAGAAAACAGAAAAAGGAAAGCAACATGGAAAAAAAATACATTAGAATCAACCAAAAGAGGGCAGAACCCTTCCACATCCTGTTTGTTTCTCTTATGATTGAACAGACACGGAAATAGCACAGCAAAAGTTCATTTTGCCATTATCAATTTTGGAACAATATACAAAGATGCCAGGGAGGATAAAATTCATATTAAGAGCAGTGTAATTAACTTTATAATATTGCCTCATATATATATATATATATATATATATTTTCAAACAGCCAATTGAAAATAAAAGCATATATAGTCATGCTTTAATGTCTATTGATCTTGTTTATACTAAAAATACTTATGCCCAACAATACCTATAGGCACAGGCATGACTGTGTGGTAAGAAGCTTGCTTCCCAACCATACAGGTCCAGGTTCAGCCCCATTGCACGGCACCTTGAGCAAGAGTCTTCTACTATAGCCTCAGGTTGACCTAAGTTTTGTGAGTGGATTTGGTAGATGGGAACTGAAAGAAGCCTGTTGTATATACAAGCGTGTGTGTGTGTGTGTGTGTGTGTGTGCGTGTGTGTCTATGACTGTTTATTCCCCTCCAGCATTGCTTGACAACTCATGTTGGTGTGTTTACATCCCTGTAATGTAGCAGTTCAGCAAAAAGAGATTGATAGAATAAGCACTAGGCTTACAAAGGATAAGTCCTGGGGTTGATTTCTTTGACTAAAACCCTTTAAGAGAGTGCTCCAGCATGGCCACAGTCAAATGACTGAAACAAATAAATGAATATGTATGTATGAATATATATATGTATGTATGTATGTATGCATCTATTTATGTGTGTATGCATGTATGTATGTATGTATGTATGCATGTATGTGTGTATGTTTATGTATGTATGTGTGCGTATGTGTGTGTATGTATGTGTGTGTATGTATGTATGTGTGTGTATGTATGTGTGTGTATGTGTATGTATGTATGTATGTATGTATGTATGTATGCATGTATGTGTGTGTGTGTATCTGTGTAGGTATCTCCAAGCAATCTTTTAAGCTCACTTCATAGCTCCATGGATTGAGACTGAAAGATTGCTTGGAGATGATACACGGCATGCTATATAAATCTGCCAATTTAATGTATCTTAAAAGCATGAAACTATTAGAAACTCTTTTGTAATTGTGTAT
The DNA here is from genome assembly GCF_001194135.2 of Octopus bimaculoides. Taxonomy (NCBI): domain Eukaryota; kingdom Metazoa; phylum Mollusca; class Cephalopoda; order Octopoda; family Octopodidae; genus Octopus; species Octopus bimaculoides. The sequence continues at coordinate 21,815,193 of NC_069003.1, forward strand.
ATCATATGATATTTATCTCTCACTGGATGGAGTACTTTTTTTGTTGATCCTTTAATGGAACATAAACTTTGTGTGTGTGTGTGTTTATATGTAGATGGATGTAGTTGTAATAACAAAGTCAAACCAAATAGTGTTCTTTTGAAATCATTTCAGGTTTGCATAATGCATAAAAAGAAATGCATCCAGATGCACACATACATGCAACTGGATTTTGCATTGTTTCCATCTAATTTCACTCACAAGGCATTGGTCAGCCAAATGCTAAAGAAGACACTTGACCAAAATGTCACAGTAGAACTGAACTCAAGGGCTCCTACGAATAGTTGTGAATCATATTTGTTAACCACACGGGCCCTGCCTGTGTATATTAATTTTATTGGAAGATTAGCGTCACTGACTCGTAACCATGTTCGAGATAAGGGGTTTAGTACACAGAAGGTGACTGGATGCTTTGATGAAGGGGTTCCATGTACTAAAGACAATGGAGATTTGTTTGAGGATAGATATAGAATTTTCTCCATGGCTCTAAGTCTTACTATGTCATATGGTTTGGCTTACAAAGGGTCCTCTTTGTTTAGATTAATTATTTGGGGGTTAGCAGTTAAAAGCTGTACTCCCTCCCCTAATATTCTCTCTCTCTCTCTCTCTCTTAATCTTGCCACTAAATTCACCCCTCTTTCTCTTGTTTTCCTTTTCAGGAGTGGCTGTGTGGTAAGTAGCTTGCTTACCAACCACATGGTTCCGGGTTCAGTCCCACTTTGTGGCACCTTGGGCAAGTGTCTTCTACTATAGCCTCGGGCCGACCAAAGCCTTGTGAGTGGATTTGGTAGATGGAAACTAAAAGAAGCCCATCGTATATATGTATATATATATATGTATGTGTGTGGATGTGTTTGTGTGTCTGTGTTTGTCCCCCACCCCCACCCCAATATCGCTTGACAACCGATGCTGGTGTGTTTACGTCCCCGTAACTTAGCGTTTTGGCAAAAGGGACCGATAGAATAAGTACTAGGCTTCCAAAGTATAAGTCTTAGGGTCGATTTGTTCAACTAAAGGCGGTGCTCCAGCATGGCCGCAGTCAAATGACTGAAACAAGTAAAAGAGTAAAAGAGTAACTTGAAGGATTGTTTGTCTTGGCAGTTTCAAGACATTCCGAGGTATTATAATCATGGTGAGCTGGCAGGTCCATTAGCAAACTGGACAAAATGCTTAGCGCACTTTGGGCTGTCTTTTATGTCCTGAGTTCAAACTCCGCCGAGGTTGACTTTGCTTTTCAGCCTTTTGGGATCAATAAATTAAGTACCATTTGATCACTGGGGTCAATGTAATCAACTTACCCCTGCCTTGGAACAGCTGGCTTTGTGTCAAAATTTGGAACCAATTGTAGCCAAACCTTCCTCAGATCACAAGATCTTCTGTATAAAAAAAAAAAAACTGACAGAGGAGCAGGAGGGAGAGAATCACAGGATGGATAGTCATGGCAGGATAACATTTGATTGTGGTTTTGTTGAATCAAGAAAATGAAGGAGCCATATTTTTTTAACTTTTATCTTTTACTTGTTTCAGTCATTAGACTGCGGCCATGCTGGGGCACCACCTTGAAATTGACCCCAGTACTTATTTTGTTTCTAGAGCCTGGCACTTATTCTCTTGGCCTCTTTTGCTGAACCACAAAGTAACAGAGATGTAAACACACCAACACCAGTTGTCAGTGGTGGGGAACACACACAAACACACACACATTTGAGGCTCTGCTGAAACTGTAAGGTATTACTCAGACACTCAACTATCAATCTACATCTTATAATGAAAATGGCTGTATGCTAATGAAGTTCTTAAGGTAAATGTTTATTCCTTCGTCTTCTTACTTTCTTATTACTGCTCTGTTCTCGACTAATGCTTCATTTTGAAGTATATGTATATTGAGTTCTACATTAGGTTATTAATATCACAATGGCAAAGAGAAATATATATATATATCATAATTGAACCAAATTCGATGACTGGCACCTGCGCCAGTGGAGCGCTAACAGCACCATCCGAGCATGATCATTGCCAGAGCAGCTGTCTGGCTTCCGCAACAGTGGCACGTAAATAGCACCATTTAAGTGCGATCGTTACCAGCATTGCCTTACTGGCACTTGTGCCCGTGGAATGTGAAAAAACATTCAAGCGAGGTCGTTGCCAGTGCCGCTGGACTAGCTCCTGTGCAGGTGGCACATAAAAAACACCATTTTGAGTGTGGCCGTTGCCAGTACTGCCCAACTGGCCCTCGTGCCAGTGACACGTAAAAGCACCCACTACACTCTCGGAGTGGTTGGTGTTAGGAAGGGCATCCAGCTGTAGAAACTCTGCCAGATCAGATTGGAGCCTGGTGCAGCCATCTGGTTCGCCAGTCCTCAGTCAAATCGTCCAACTCATGCTAGCATGGAAAGCAGACATTAAACGATGATGATGATGATGATGATGATATACAGCCTTGGCCAAAAGTATTACGCCACCCCAATGTTTTGGGTTTCTGCTAACTCGATGTTAATGAAACTCGTGCAAATGATAGATTATGGTATATTTCACAATATACGTTAGTTCTAATATCTGGTTGACCCTCCTTTAGCATCAGTTACTGATTTTACACTGTACTGTACATATACCACCATCTCCATCCTGTGGTCTCCCACTCTCCCCCTCTCTATCTTTCTCTCTCTCTACTTCTCCTGCACTTCCCTCAGGTTGGGCAACTGTGTATTTTCTTTGCAGTAGCACATCTGTTTCTGTCTTCATTCATGATCTTTCTCTTTCCAGCTGGGTAACCTTGTAATTCCTCTTCAGCAAGACACCTATATTTGTCTCACTGTAACCTTTGCATCATCACCTCCTCCAATGCCTCCTCCCCTCTTAAAAGTTTTTGTCTTGCAAGTACTTGGTGACCCTGTCAGTGCAGGTGCCACTTAAAAGTACCCAGTCCACACTGTAAAGTGGTTAGTGTTTGGAAGGACAGCTGTAAAAACCTTGCCAACACTGACCTCACCTGTGCTTTTGCCACATAAAAAGCACTACTCACCTCGCCTGTGCTTGTTCCACATAAAAAGCACTAAGTCCACACTGCTGAGTGGTTGGTGTTAGGAAAGGCATCCAGCTGTAAAAATCACGCCAAAACAGTCTAGTGCAGGCTTTAGCCTTGCTGACTCTTGTGGTACCGTCCCATCCATGCTAGCATGGAACATTGATGTTAAATGATGATGATGATATATATATATATGTATATATATATATATATATATATATATATATATATATATATATATATATATATATACACATACATATACACATACATACATACATGCATGCATGCATGCATGCATACACTATGTTTCCTTTTATTATGCAGGTCAATCATTCTTCAATAAAATCAAAACCCCTCATTTGCTTTTCTTAAAATTTCTATGGAATATGTTGTATTATGTATCCTATGTCTCATGTACTTTTCGTCTAAATTGGTGTACATTTAAAGTGGAAAGGAAGAAAAACACGTTTATAGGGAGTTTCTTTTTACTATGTGAGTTAACAAGATACTGCTTGCTCCCATGTGATATGTGATTTTGAAATGTTTTTTTCTTAATTTCAGATACAGGAAATATAGAAATGTGTTGAAGTAAAGATATCACATCAAAGGAGAAGAGAGAAATAGTGAAACTACAGAGAGAAGGGGATGCAGCAATTGTAATTTTTGAAAAGCTAAATAGAGATCGCAGAACAATAGAAAAAAAAAAACAACAGGTACAAAACATTGAGAGAGTAAGAATAAGGAAGAAAATGGGTTTCAAGAACATCACAAATAGAGATAAGAGAAAACTCAAAAGAATCATGTGCCAGGAAATTGGGTTAACCAGCAAACAAATCTTTGAAGAAGCAGGAATCTCTAACATACAAAGGAAAAAATGTTGCACAATACTGAAAGAAATAGGCAAAGTCATAAATTTCATAAAATTGCCTCTTTTAAAGAAAAGTACACAAAAAATAAAGAGTGATGTGGGGAAAAAGATATAGGAAGACAGACTTTACAAATGTAATTTTTACTGATGAGTGCAGAGCAAGATTAGTTGAACCTGATGGATGGGCAAGAGGTTGGGTGTTACAGGAAAGAAGTCAACCAACATGATTAACCCATTACCTACCAGTGATCTCATATGAGATCACTTAAAAATTACAAATTTCGTAATTATCTGTCAATATTTACACATATCTAACCTTTTTGCTATATCTACTAGGTATATTTCTCTGACATTCAAATGAGGTTTGCTAATTTTTCACCCAATATCTTGCCTATTTCTATTTAAAATGTTATTTTGAAATGTTATTTGATCATTCCAGTGTGTTTCTAAGGCTGTTTTATGCTAGAAATAAAAGTTTCATAAAAAAAATTCCAGTTAATAGAATTATGGGAGGTAATGGGTAAAGAGGATAGTAGGGTGGTGGAGGAATCTTGTTTTGGGCTGGTATAGTTAGAGGAGACATTACAGGTCCATTTAAGGCTGCTGATGTAGACAAAATAAATGCTGAAAATTATTGCAAGTTTCTAGATGACAACTTCTACCATTAATACAAGTCAACATTGCAAAGTTTCAAGTTATGCATGATAATGCCCCTTCACACATTGCCAAACTAACTATTAACCATTTAGCTAAAAATGGTTTCAAAGAACATAAGATAATGGAATGGCTTCCACCAATCTCCAGATCTAAACCCAATAGAGAATTTGGGGTCAATTATTTAAAAAGATGTATATTCTAATGGTAAACAATATCCAAACAAGGATTTACTGCTGCAAGTAATATTAAAAGTGAGATTGTTGAGAAATTGATAAAATCATTTGATGAGAGAATATTTAATGTTAAATATGGTAAAGAAGGCTATATAAAGATGTAAAATATAAACATAATTGTTTGTAAATATAATTATATATTGTGGAAGATATACATATATATTAATGGTCTGGTTATGTATTGTTCTATATGTAAATCACATTACATGTAGTTTGTATATTTGTTAACTTGCATAATAAAAAGAAACAACCTATAAATGTGTTTTTCTTCATTTCTGCTTTAAATGTACACCGATTTAGACGAAAAGTATACGAGACATAGGATACATAATCCTAAATATCCTGTGAAAATTTCAAGACAATCAAACATGGGGTCTTAATTTTATTGAGGAATGATTGACCTGCATAATAGAAGGAACAATAGTGTATATATACACAAGGCTTCTTTCAGTTTCCATCAACCAAATCCACTCACAAGGCTTTGGTCAGCTGTCATTTTGGTGAGCAGTCATTTAATTCCTGGGGCTAGAAATAGCACCCAAATCTCCCACAAATTTTAAAAGAGGAAGATTCATTGAACAATGTAGTTCCCACTAAACACAAAAAAAATAATAATAATTAGATGGTCACATTATGGAATGTCTTTGAACGTAGATTTACTCGATCAGAGTTGACCAGGGGCTAAACAACAACAATAAGCAACAACAGCAACAGCACTTCATCTTTTCCATTCATCTTTTGTCCCCTATCCTTTCCTCTTTCTCTACACCTCCCCCCACCCACCCCCACTGCACTAGTCTTGTTGTCTCCATGACAATCAGCCAGTGTATAAATACCACCATCCTATCTTCTGACCCTACACCCACCCATCCCATCACCATTCCTTAGTTGCAGTGCCAAAGTATCAGTGGGGTAGGGTGGGGGTGGGGGTGTTCATTAAAGATGAAGAAGACAAAGCATCAATGTATCAAATCTCACTTTTAATTATTTGAGTAATTTTTATTTATCTATTTGTTTTTTAAATTTCGGCCCTTTGAGAGTTTGGAGGAGAGTGTGGAGGGGTTTGCGGTTAGGGTTGGCGGGGAGGGGTGGCATTTATAGTTTATAACTGTTGCAGACCACACGCAAACACACACACACACACATACATACATACACACACACATACACACACATTTACACATACATATCATAAACACTTGTACACACACAAACACACACACAGATAATACGCATGCATTCATTTATATATATATAACTGCACAAAGTCCATTGTGTGTGTGTGTGTATGTGTGTGTGTGTGCGTGTAGTCTGACAAAGGTTAGCAGGCAGAAACTTCGGCATCACTATCACTTTTTTTCTTGCAGATGTTGGGCATTGGGCCTCCAGAAGCAAAGTGGCTGAGTTCCTTTTGAGTTTTGGGCCTCACGGAGACAATGACCAAGACCTTTGGCATTATGTCATACTTGTGAAGAAGACCCATGAAGCCAAGCAAAATCACAGTCATGGCAGATTCCAGTGTCACACAAATTGGCACCCATGCCGGTGGCACATAAACGCACCCTGGTTTCACGCAAATGGCACCCCGGTTTCATGCAAATGGCACCCCAGTTTCATGCAAATGGCACCCATGTCGGTGGCACATGAAAGCACCCATTACACTTTTGATGTGGTTGGCATTAGGAAGGGCACCCAGCTGTAGAAAACCATGCCAAATCAAACTGGAGTCTGTTGCAGCCTTCCAGCATGCCAGCCCGGACTAGGGACACTAAATGATGATGATGTACTCTACTAAAATGTATTGAGTAACCCTTCAGTTTAAAGTTAAAGTTTTGTTTTATATATAACTTGACATAAAGACAAACATCAATATACACACACACATATATATATATATATACACACACACACACACACACACATATATAAGCCACTACACACATTTTTTTTCTCTCTTTGTTTCTTTCTGTGTTCCTTTCTGTGAAAAAGCATAGGCTCGAAACGTTAAAGACTTTTTCAATTCCCGAGCATTATACTAATACATCTATTTGTTTTCTACACCACCTGTCTTTGTCTGTTGTTTTTTTGTGAATTCTCCCTATATATATATATATATATGTATGTATATATATATATATATATATATATATTATATATATATATATAATTGATGAAGGAAACCGAAGATAGATTTAGCAATAGTCTTTCATTCAATACAATGACTGTTTTGATCCATCCTGCAACAATCCATTATGGATAGGATTTTGCACATCCAATTGTGTTGCATCAGTCTGTGCAGTTTATGTCACATCAGGTACATGCATAAAGAAGGGGCTGTCCTGGTAGATATACTGAAATGTCCAAGGCATGTTGTTCATGCCCGTTGTATTTTGATATATATATATATATATATATATATACA
>NC_069003.1:21822476-21823158 GCF_001194135.2 Octopus bimaculoides
ACACACACACACACACACACACACACACAGACAGGCAGGCAGGCAGGCAGGCAGGCAGACAGACAGGCAGACAGACAGACAGACAGACAGACAGATAGATAGATAGATAGATAGATTACATAGAACACAAATGGCTTAAGGTTCCCTACAGCTGTTTCAGACATGTTTTTTCATTGATGAATAAACTGATTGCATCATGAAAAAAAATAAACGTTTTCCTCAGGTGAATTAGAAATTAAAATTTAAAATTCGGTTCAGAAAAATTACCAAGATATGGATTGTGCGTTGGCTTTCTCATTTTGGTAACAAGTAAGTCTCTTACATGTTCCACATCTTGGTATTTTTTCTGAACCAAATATTAAATTGTTCCTTTTTAATTCACCTGAAGAAAACAGATTTTTTTCATGATGTAATCAGTTTATTCCTCAATAGCAAAAATGTGTCTGAAACAGCTGTAGAAACATTAACTCATTTGTGTTCTTTCTTTATGTAAACACCTCACCTGGAACCTTCCCTATTCTGAATTTGGAACTCACAGTGGATCCTGAGACTGTATTTCTATTGTGTTTTATTGTAGTGTTTTTTTTTTTTGAGGGAAAAAAATGAATGAATTTATCTGACAAGTTATAAAACACAAAACAAAAATACTTTTTGTATTAATTCAAATAACACTGGAAGAAAA
>NC_069003.1:21823241-21829205 GCF_001194135.2 Octopus bimaculoides
TGTGACAAAAGTCGAATCTATTGTTATGATCCAGAGACCAAGGGACAAAGTGTCCACTGGAAGCATCTTGGCTCCCCCAAATCCAGGAAGACCAGGCAATGCAAGTCCACTGGGAAGCTCATGAAGATCCCTTTTTTTTTTTACAGCAAGGTCATCATCTACATTCCTCCTGGTCAGACGGTCAATGAAGAATATTTTGTGGAAGTTTTGAGGGAGTTCCGGAAGAGATTTTGTCACAAAAGGTCGGAGCTCTTCCACATGGGTGAGTGGCACCTGCACCAGGGCAATGCACCAGTCCACGTTTCTATCCTGGTAACCAACTACTTGAAAGAGATGGGCATCAAAACTGTCCCTCACCCTCCCTACAGTCCAGACCTTGCTCCTTGTGATTTTTGGTTGTCCCCAAACTGAAAGAGAATCTAAGGGGCAGTCATTGTGAAGATGAAGGAGGATGTGACTAGGGACCTGGAACCTTCACTTTGGAGGACTGCAAGTGTATTGAAATCAGAGAATCCTATTTTCATGGAGTTTAGAGTTTTGTACTTCTTTGAAATTAATGAATATCTTTCCTTAAAAAGTTTGTAAACTTCTGGAATGCATCCTGTAAAGAAGATGTAGTTGTGACAAGAATTCTGGACACCTTCACTTTGGAGGACTTCCATGGGGCCTTGACAAAGTGGCTGGACTACTACAACAAGTGCACTGAAGTCAGAAGATCCTACTTTGAAAGGGATTAGAGTTTTGTACCTGTTGCAAATTAATAAATGTCTCTTCTGAAAAAATTTTTCAAAACTTCTGGAATGCACCTTGTGTGTGTGTGTGTGTGCGCGTCTGTGTTTATGTGTGTGTCTGTATGTCTATGTCTGTGTGTGTGTATGTATGAGTGTGTGTGTGTGTGTGATGGGTCATTTCCTCATGAATGACAAATGAAGGTTCAATAAAAAAAAAAAAGCAGTAATCATGTTCTATGGACACAAATGTGTCTCTTGAGGCCATCTGGTGCCTTGCAAACCTTTTAGCAAAGGGAACAAGTTGAGGACTCAGTTTGCTCAAGTGCTTCTGGATTATTTGCTGTGTTTTCTGAGTGGATAGCTTGGCCAGTTTAGTGGGAATGTCCCACGTAGTAAGCAAATGTCCCCACACCTCCCATATGATATAAGACAAAGTTAAATACTAAATATTATTAGAAAAGCAAGCAAAAACTAACAAAGAAAGCTACTTCATTACATTGTTTCACTAGCAAAATTTTAATTATTGTAATTAATAAAAATTTTATGTCTACATTCATCATGATATTACATTGTTTCATTTAACAACTAAATTAGGCTTATGATTGCATAAGTATATCTAGTCATAATAATTAAGTTTAATTAAGAAAGTAAAACAACAAAATCATTTTTTATACCAAGATAGAAATGAGATTAACCTTCACCATCATCACTATAACTGTTTGTCGTCATCATCATCATCATCATTATCATCATCATTAATTAACATCATAATTATTACCATCACCATCAATACCATCGTCAACCATGTTGTTCATCACCCTCACCACCACCACCACCGTTGTCATCCTCCCCACCACTGCCACTACCAACACCACTGCTGTACAACACCACCCCCTGTGCACCCACTCCCCCAGCTTAGCAGAATTTCGTCCATCTTTACGTTATGAGTTCAAATTCTGCCAAGGTTGACTTAGCCTTTCATCCCTTTCAATGGTGTGTGGGGGGGACGTTGATAAAATAAGTACCAGTTGAGTACTGGGGTTGATGTAATCAACTTAGCCCCTCCCCTAAAACTGCTGGCCTTGTGCCAAAATTTGAAACTATTATTATTATTATTATTATTACTATTATTATTATTATTGTTATTATTGTTATTATTATTATTATTAGTGTTAGTAGTAATAGTAGAGTTAGGGGTGGTTGATGTAATCGATTTGACCCCTCCCCTCGAAACTGTTGGCCTTGTGCCAAAAATTGGGAAAAAGAATTATTGTTGTTATCATTACTACTACTACTACTACTACTAACTACTACTACCACCTCCACTACGACCACTACTCCTACCACCATCACCACTGCTACTATTACTACTATTACTACTGCTGCTACTACTACGACTACTACTTTTACTACTACTACAACTACTACTACTACTTTTAGTACTACTACAACTACTGCTATAACTATTTTTACTACTACTACTACCTACTACTACTACTACCTACTACTACTACTACTACAAAACTGATAGCGTTGCAGCTTTGAGATCAATAAGATTTCTTATCAGACAGATCATTACAGCTTAGAGAACAATGGAATTTCTAGTGTGTTCTAACAATGAAGGTGATGATGCTGGTGATAATTGTGATGTTGATGACAATGATGATGATGATGGCGATGCCAATATTGATAATGTTGGTGGTGAAGGCAGCAGCAGTGGTGGTGGTGGTGGTGGTGGAGTGATGTATGAATGAGCTGAGTGTGTAGTGTCTGGTAGCGGAAGTAAGTTTAAGGTTAGTTCGTTGAAATAAAAAGAGAATAAATAAATAAATAAATAAATGTTTTAAAATTTAAGCAAATATAAAAAAGAAACATACTTTATTTTTTTTTGGAAAAAATTTCTGCTCAATGGTAGTTTAAATGATGGGTTTAGACTAGTGTTTGTATGTGCACATCTATATGAAAGTGCATGCACCTGTGTGTGTGTGTGGGAGAGAGATTATGCATGTGTGTATGTATAATGCATATGGATATACATATATATGTACATATACACACATGTATATATTAATATGTATACATACATATATATATATATATATATATATATATATACATACATATACATATATACACACACACACACATATATATAGAGAGAGAGATTATACATTTATATGTACACACATACATATGTAGAGAGAGAGAGAGAGAGAGAGAGAGAGATATGTATGTATGTATTTATTTATATGTATATATATGTGCATGTATGTGTATATATATTTATATGCATATGTGTGTGTGTGTACACATACACACCACATACAAATACATACTACAAGAATATATATAATATATATATATACATATATACATACATACATACATACATACATACATACATACATACACACAGACATTAGACTTTTTGTAACTACATCAAGAATATTATCCTAATGTAATAACTTTAACAGAAAATACCCAAATCCTCAGACACCTTCATATCTCTTCTGCATATTAGATACATAAATGTAAAAACAGTTGATTGTATGTAAGACAAGAAAAACAAATAGGGTCATAATATATCTGCACCAAAATAACATTGATGCTCCATAGAGTTATTAGTCTTGGAGAAAGCATTTTGTTTCTGGCAAAAAATATTTACGTCTTCTCTGTCTTCAGTGTTCGGCAACAGAGTTAATGAGTCAGCTTTTATTTCAATAACTGAATGATTATTACACGCATTGGCCATTATGGGAAACTTTGAAGTGAAAATTAATCCCTACTGCAATAGGAGCAAGCATGGCTGTGTGGTTAAGAAGCTTTCTTCCTCAACCAACTGGTTCTGGTTTCAATCTTACAGTGTAGCACTTTAGGCAAGGTAGGTGTCTTCTAATACATCCCTTGGCCAGCCAAAACGTTGTAAATAAATTTCTGAAACTATCATGGAGCAAAACGCATATAATCAATAAGTTCCTTATATATATACACATACATACATACATATATGCATACATGCATACATACATACATACATATAAACAAATAATGGACTCTCCCGCAGTTAGACAACATATGAGGGTTCGACAATTTCTTACCAAACAACCACACACATGATTTGTTTATAGTGATCAAATGTTTGGGTAGACATAAGCTTACTCCCTCCATCAAATCGACATTACCTGTACAGGTGCAACTGGGTGGCACATGTCAGATGTTGAAAAGATCGCAGAGCAATGAGAAATGAAGTGCTTTGCTCAAGAACACAACACATCGCCCAGTCTGAGAATCCAACCCATGATCTCACAATTGTGAGTGCAAAACCCTTACCACTTAGCCATGCACCTTCACACACACACACAATATATATATATATATATATATATATATATATATATACATGAGTGAGTGTACAAATGAAAGAAGGGCACCCAACCAATTTATTGAGAGTTACATGTATGGATCAAAGCAGTTTGATTCCAATTCATTGGTACTCTTGAGTTTCAAGCGTGATGCTAGTCTTCAGCCATTTTGAAACTGAATGACAGAAGTTGATCGCTTTTACGGTAACGTGGGTGGCAATTGGTCAAGGAAAGTCATGCAGTGTCATGGTATGCTGTTGGTATTGGTAACATTTAGATGGAAAATACCACGTGGGCAATAGGAAGTTGACCACACGGTGGTCTGGAAATTGGTCAGGTTATTGGAGGGGGAGTAGGAAGCGGTGGTATGTGCAAGTATATAGTTGTATATGTTGGTGCGTAGACACACTCATATAGTGTTGTGTACATAACTGTATTGATATGAGAGTGCGCATCTGTACATGGGCATGCACACAGTTGCCCACACACACACACACACACACACATGCGCATGCATGAGTATACATGCATATAACAAGCATTGGGGATTGGTAAGTGTTGGGAATTGGTAAGCAGGGACAATGACCTGGCTATCTCAAGCCATATAAACAGCCACACCATGGACAGGTTCAGGAAGGACTTGATAGCAATTTGTAAAGGATTTCAGCCTGTCTGTAATGGTTACACCAACCTGACTATGGTTGATTTCTTGGATGTAACCTTCAACCTGGATACGGGTAAGTATTACCCATACAAGAAGCTTTATGAGCATCCGCAAGAGCTCAGACCATCCCCCGCCATAATTAGAAACCTGGTTTCAGACATTAGTAAATGACTATCTAATCTCTCAGCCAATACAGAGATCTTTAACAGAGCTGCCCCCACCACTACAACAATGCTTTGACAAGGACTGAGTTTACTGAGAAGCTCACATACAAGGACAACCCCCAAACACCCACTCCTCACTCCCAAAAAGACCTAGAAAAAGGGAAATTATATGGTATAATCCCACTTTCAACCTAGAAATTTCCACCAATGTAGCTAGGGGCTTCCTGTCATTAATTAAGAAACACTTCCCCAGAGGCCACAAGTATTACAAACTCTTCAACCACCATAACTAGTTTAACCTTGAGGGACAGACTAACAGTACACAGGCAACAAATCCAGGATTCCATGACCAGGAAAATACCCATAAGCAAACACCTTTGTTTTTACTTGAACGGATCTAATTTTTGATTGGTTATAATTTTGATGACATCTAATTCTTTCTGAAGGATGTTTTGGGTCAAAAAGTACATTTTGTTTTGGCATTAGTGAAAAAAATAAGTACTAGAGTCAAATAAAAATTCTTCAAGGCAGTGCCCCAGCATGGTCGCAGTCTAAGGATTGAAAATGGCTGAGCTATAAGCAGTGCCACTGTTGGTCATTTCCTTGTCAGTAAACCATTGCATTTATTCTTTGGAAGACACAAGAGATCACTTTTTAACACAAAAAATGTATAGATAAACTAGTGTTAGCAACAGGAAGAGCATCCAGGGTGGGCATAAAATATGTAAAGCAATACCTCAATAAAGTGTTCGTCTAACCCATGTAAGAATGGATAAATAGACATAAGAAAAACAAATATATAAAACGGACACAAGAAAAGGAAACATATAAAAATGAAAACTTCAGATTAACCAATTATTGTGCCCCTCGGGTATTAAATTACTCACGAAGAAACAGAAACTGTTAGAGTTAAGAGAGAAGGGGTACATTAATTTTAATGGGTATTCATAGACAATTCCTAGAGACAACTTGAATATAATATTGGTTTAGCAGAGAACTTAGAGCGATAATATGTATATATATATATTTATATATTTATATAT
>NC_069003.1:21829215-21838373 GCF_001194135.2 Octopus bimaculoides
TAATGTAAACACAGTTAATATCATAGAACGCAAGCAAAACTAGTCAGGTTTTATATTTACTGAAATAAATATGTATAGTCTATATCTGTCTAAGTACACAATACAAATAAACAACAAAATATTTTACTTCGGTTGGTTCATTATTCTGAAGTCACTCTCTTTCTCTCCTTCTCTCTCTTTCTCCCATTCTCTCTCTCCACACACACACACACACATATAGTGGTAATGTAATTATCCCGAGAAGAGCTCAATACAAACATTAAGTGCAATAGTTTATTCAAGTCAGTCCCAAGACCTGTTACTTTGGATTTTGTATCAATCTAGCTATCTGTCTGACTGTCTCTCTGTCTCTCTATCTATCTATCTATCTGTGTGTCTATTTATCTACTAACATGCATACATATATATACATATATGTGTGTGTATGTATGTACATGTATATATGTATGTGTATGTATACAGGCTGTTCAGTTAAATTTGACAATTTGCATAAAATGATAAAGAAACACAATATCTCATCCAAAAATAAAAGTATTCTAAAAAAAAGATATCAATAGGCGCAAGAGTGGCTGTGTGGTAAGTAGCTTGCTTACGAACCACATGGTTCCAGGTTCAGTCCCATTGCGTGGGACCTTGGGCAAGTGTCGTCTTCTATAGCCTCAAGCCGACCAAAGCCTTGTGAATGGATTTGGTAGACGGAAACTGAAAGAAGCCCGTCGTATATATGTATATTTATGTATGTGTGTGTGTATATGTTTGTGTGTCTCTGTTTGTCCCCCCTAACATCGCTTGACAACCGATGCTGGTATGTTTACGTCCCTGTAGCCTAGCGGTTCGGCAGAAGAGACCGATAGAATAAGTACTAGGCTTACAAAGAATAAGTCTTCCGGTCGATTTGCTCGACTAAAGGCAGTGCTCCAGCATGGCCACAGTCAAATGACTGAAACAAGTAAAAGTGTAAGAGAGTAAAGAGTATCATCTAGATTATGTCTGGAAGATAAGCTTACTCCAAGTAACTGCCATCAGCTTCAACCATGACCTGAAGATGGCTCTGAAACCTGGCACATACAATCCTCACTATGTCTCTCAGATCTTCAAGCTCCTCCTTGATCTTAGGCACCAGCTCGGATTTGATATTGCAGGTAGAGCAGTTGGTGTCTTTCTCCACCATACTCCACATATAGTAATCTGTGGGATTATGGTCAGGGGAATTACAAGACCAGAAATTAAGGCTGGTGAAGTCATAGAAATTCTCTGACAGCCACTTCTGACTCTTTCTGGAAGTATGTCAATGAGTTGAGTTTTGCTGTCATGCATATGACCATCCAGCAACAACTCTCTCCAGCCAGGAATTGGTCAGTCCCCAGGATCTTTACAGTGTTCACAGAGCATTGAGCAGCAACCATAATGTTGGCATTTTGATAATTGGCATGAATCATTATGATACAGGTAACTCTTTTCCCAATTCCAGACAGCTTCCAATCCTACATGACAGCTTTTTCTCAACTACAACTTTAATCATAATACTCTCCAATGCTGTTGACTGTTCACCAATACATCACACCTACATCTATATGTATACCTACATGCATATATGGGTACAGGACATCAAGACAAAAACGTTAAACATAATGAGAAACAAAAACATAAAAGATAGTAACAAAGTATTTTCAATTGCTTGGGAAATAATTAGTAAAGCAAAACCTTATAGAATAGGTGATAATAAATGTGACTTTTGTGTGGAAAAAATGTACCAAATTTTCACTTCTGAATTCACTTTTATAAACACTAGACAGGAATAGGCTATGTGATGTCCACACTGGATTAAATATGAATTTAAATGATTTAAAAGAAAATAAATTACCATCTATAGTAATTATACTAGTTAAAGTAATGATTGTGATAATGATATTTATGCAAATAATACTGATAAATATAATTATAATAATAATAAAAATAATATCAATTGAGGGTATAAACCCAAAATAAGTGAAATACCTCTGAATAACTGATTAACTCCATACAGTGAAATGTAAACAAAATTGTTACAATTAATTTAATATAAATCAACATTTTAAAACCATGATTCAACTGTAATATGAGTAGAGGTGATTATAAGACCAGAATTCAATTCAATTCAAAAGTAACGTTATCACCTTCAACTGAATACCAACACAGGAAGCTTGTTTGAATTAGTTCACTTTGAAAATATCATAAGTGATGGACCCTTGATGAAATTGCAGTGACTAGGGTGCATAATTGCATACAGAGCAATGTGCAGTTGCTGCAGTAGAAACATATGTTTTTTCATTGTTATATATGCTGTAGAAAACTTTTTGTTGAAACAAAATCGCTAATAGCGCCCCTGGAAGAAATCCTTATATACATAGCCAAGGGAAATAACCCATTCATTTTCCTAAATTATTTGGTAAAAATGAAATTAAGTATGCTTATTTCTTAGTATTTCAAGTGTTAGAGTTATTTTCACAATTCATCCAGTACAACCCTTAAACAAGTAAATAATATTTTCATAAACAATAGATCCACTTATTTTGATTAGTGACTTATTCACGAATATACCAACACTAGTGTTCCTGAAGGTAATATTCTCTGGGAACGCACAAAAGTCCTTTTCAGAGTTATTTACTTTGAATTGTTATCTCATATCTGATTAGCCTGTAATTACATTACATGCTTCATGATTTTAGTATATATACATTATTAGTATTTCCTCCCATGTTCTATATACTCTGGGAACACATTAAAGACTTCTTACTATCGAGTAACTAATCTCATGTTATTACATAACAGACTCCACAATTTGGGTATTTATAACTTATTGGGAATTCCTAAAAACAAGATCCTGTGTAAGACAGCTCAGTATTCACTGTAAATGCACAAAAACCGTTTCAAGGGCTACATACTTTGTATTGTTATTGGATCAGTGGAACAATTGAGAATGGAACCAAGGGATAAGCCCCGCTTTCCCAGGAATTACCCGGTACGTTAGCTAGTATATACATACATATGCATATGTGTGGTGTGTGTGTACATACACACCACACATACACATGCCTGCTTGCATACACATGCATGCACGCACATACACATACATACACATATGCCATGGCTATAGGAATGAAGATTTCTAATCCAAAACAGCTGCTTCAATGTTAAACAGTTCTATATTTAAGAGATACAGTTCTATATCTAAGAGATGAGGAATTATTTACATTATTTACATTTGACGGATATTTGTCTTCATCTTGTTTGTTGTTAACACAACGTTTCGGTTGATATATCCTCCAGCCTTCATCAGGTATCTTGGGGAAATTTTGACCTGGGTTCTCATTCCTAAGGTATTTTTTTATGTTGTTGTTGTTATTATTATTATTATTATTATTATTATTCTGGTCACTGCCTGGAATCGAACTCGGAATTTTGGGGTTAGTAGCTCATGTTCTTAACCACTACGCCATATGCAAGTCCTGGTTAATGTTGTAGGCAAGAACCACACGTCTTATATATCTTCTGTCTTGATAGATATTTGGTAAATTGAAGAGTTTTGATGGTACAGAGGTGCAGCTGAGTTAGCAGTGGCAGAGGAAGATGATGATGGGGGGGGGGTTGATGATAAATTCTGACATGGTTCCAAATGTTAATAGTAAGAAGGAATGGTGTAGGATGGAGGAAAGATAACCGTGCCAGCTACAGAAGGGAGGTGTGTGTGCATGTGAGTGTGTGTTTAGTGGTTCTAGGAGAGTATGTATGTGTGTGTTTATGTGCATGTCAAATGTGTGTGTGTGTGCATGTGGAACTGAACAATGTGTGTTGAGTGTGTGTGTGTGTGAGTAGTAGTTCTAAGAGAGTATGTGTTTATGTGTGTGTGTGTGTGTGAGTGTGTGTGTGGTGGTTCTAGGAGAGTATGTTTGTGTGTGTATGTGCGTGTGTGCTTGCGCATGTATTGAGTGTGTATTGATTGTGTGTGTGTGTATGTGTTGTGTGTGTATGTGTGTGTGTGTGTCTGTGCATCTATTGAGAGAGTGTGTTGATTGTGTGCATGTATATGTGTGTGTGTGCATGTATGTGTGTGTGTATGTGTTGTGTGTGTATGTGTGTGTGTGTCTGTGCATCTATTGAGAGAGTGTGTTGATTGTGTGCATGTATGTGTGTGTGTGTGTGCATGTATGTGTGTGTGTATGTATGTGTGTGCATGTGTGTGTGTTTCTAGGACAGTATGTATGTATGTGTGTCTGTGTGTGTTCATGTATTGTGTGTGTGTGTGTGTATGTGCACGTGTATGTACCACTGTATGTGCCTGGTGGTTCTGGGAGACTGTATATGTGTTTGTGTGTGTGTTGTATGCATATGCATGTATATGGGAGAGTATGCAAGGTGTGTTTGTGATGTGGCTGTGTAGTGTGTGTGTGTGTGATTGTTCTGGAAGAGTGCATAGATGGTGTGTGTGTGTGTGTGTGTAGGGTGCATGTAAGAAGTGGTTCTAGAAGTGAGTGGGGAGTGTGGTAGTGTATGTGTGTTTTTGCACGTGTGTGTGTGTGTGTGTGTGTGTGTGTGTGTGTGTGTGTGTGTGTGTGTGTGTGTGTTTGTGTGTATGTTGAATATGAACTGTCTGAAAGTTAAGAGATGGAGGAGATTGCGTGAAAGAGAAAGGAGAGTTGATGATAAAAAGAGAGATAAGGAAAAGAGAGTAAGGGCGAGAGAGAGAGGAAGAGAGAGAGAGAGGGAGACAGACAGACAGACAGACAAAGCATAAAGACAGTGGGAGGAAGGGAAGGCAAGAAGTGGAGTTACAAAAAGAATTGGCAGAAGAGAGATAAAGATAGAGAGAAAGAGGGAGGGAGAGTGACAGAGAGGGTGAGAGAAAGAGAGAGAGAGTTGGTATTGTGAAAATTAGAAAAATGATTGCTTGTTCACTATCATTTATATCTTTTGCAATATACTTTGGCAGAAGATATACATAAACACACACACACACACACACACACACACACACACACACACACACACACACACACACATACACATACATATCAGGTCATTAAGAATGAAATGTCCGATTTTGAACTGGAAGTTTATTTTACTTATCTCAATGAAAAGCAATGCAGTTAATCAAAGTATGCACCTAAATTATCAACACAGTTTTGCCATTTTATCAGTAGCTTATTTATGCCAGCAGCAAAGAATTCTGGGGAGGAAGAGGTGATGAAATCACGAAAGGCTGTTTTTGCATCTTCTTCAGATTTGAAGTTATTTCCTTGCAAAAAGTTGTCTAATGCCTGGGAAACATGATAGTCAGTTGGTGCAAGGTCTGGGGAATATGGTAAATGACAGAGTACTTCCAAGTTCAGTTCCTGTAACTTGAGTAGCATTCTTTGTGCAACATGTGGTTGAGCATTGTCTTGCAAGAGAATTGGCCTGTCTCTATTGACCAATCTCAGTTGTTTAATTGCAAGTTGAATCATCATGTCATCCAATTGGCTGATGTATACATCTGCTGTAATTGACTTAACAGGTCTCATGAAGCTGTAGTGAATGACACCAGTGCTGGACTACCAAACAGACACCATTAGCTTCTTTTGGTGAATATTCTTTTTTGGATTGTGTTTTGGCACTTTGTCTCTATCCAACCACCATGCAGAACACTTGCTATTATTGAAAAGAATCCATTTTTCATCACACATAACAATATGATGTAGAAATGGTTTGCTTTTATGTTATGACAGTAAAGAACTGCAAGTTTCGAGATGATACATCATTTAATGATCGTTCAGTTCATGTGGTACCCACTTGTCCAGCTTCTTTACCTTGCCGATTTGTTTCAGATGGTCCAATACAGTTGGAATGAAAACATCAAACCTTGCTGCTAACTCATGTGTAGTTTGAGATGTATCCACTTCCACTACAGTTTCCAGCTCATCATTATCCACCTTGGTCTCAGGTCTACCACAGGGCTGATTTTCAAGAGTAAAGTCACCAGACCAGAACTTCTCAAATTATCGACGCACAGTGCAGTCATTCGCCACATCTTCACCAAACACCTTATTGATGTTTTGAGCTGTCTGGGATGTTTCGTTAGGCTTTCATGGTTTGTAGCTTGGTCTATTAAAGAAACTGTTTTTATGAGTATCACTGGATTAGCTAAATCCATATAACATCCATTAAATATATATTATATACATAGACACACACACACACACACACACACACACATATATACATATATATCTGCAATATATTTATATGTGTGTGGTGTATGTGTTTTACATGTGTGTGGGAGGAGAGAGAGAAAGAGAGAGAGCAAAGGAGATAGAGGGTCAAGGAGTACTGTATATATATTTCCAGCAAGAGAACAAGGGGTTGACTGTAAAGTCTTGTAGTTATGTCGGGTCCCAGGTTTTTAGAAGAAATATGCCATTGTTGACAACTGACTGGCATAGTGGGGTAGTGTTGGTGGGAGAGGTGATTGTAGTGTGTTGTTGTTGTTGTTGTTGGTGGTGGTGGTGGTGATTGCTGGGAACCATAATGTTGACTAATGCACCATTAATATATTATCTGTGCCTTCACCATCCCCCCCCACACACACACAATTACACACATACATACAGATGCAAGCACTGACGTATGAGTTGATTGAGAGAAAATAGAAACTTTTGGCCAATCTGGGATGTTTTGGAAAAGGAATGGCAGGATCGGAAAGGTCAGGTCTGTGAGTTGAAGGTCAATATTTGAAAGGCACATACACACCTATATATCATCACACATACATATACATATATCATCACACACATCCATACATATTCATTCATACACACATATGCACATACAGGTAGACTCGTATATAGACGTACATGTACATATGGCCTGGTGATAATGGTGGTGGTGGTGATGGAGATGATGATGGTGATGATGATGACATATATAAACATATGGTCATACAATCATACTTTAAAAAATTCAGTTTTTTAATTATTAATTAATAATTAGAAAGTTGAAAATAGGTTATAAAAATAATAGCAGTACTTAATTAGTTAGTACAATAAATAGAATACAAAAATTAGTTATATATTACAGTAAAATCTACTTATAACAACAAATTCACAGTAAAACTTGTGTGAGTTATTGCCTAAGTTATTGCTAAGTCTTCACATTTTTAGTCTTGACCCAATGCCTATTTTTTACATAATTCTACTTTGCATAAAACTTTAGCTATATTGGTACTTCTGGCTCTCATTTCTTAAGTATTCTAGTGTGTCAATATTTTAACAAAATGATGGTACTTTTTTTTAATTATAATATTACTTTGCAAATTAAAATCAAATAATTTTTAATATTCAAATTTTATCCTTAGCTGCAATATTTTAAGTATAAATTTTCTTGTTCTGTACTTTACCAGATGTAATAACTTGTCCTGTAATTTTCCAGGTTTATAATCTTAAGAATATTATTTCTCTTGCTTGCATTTTTCCATGTAATCCATGTTTTTTTCCAGGCTATGCTATTATGCTAATTAATAATGTGTTAAATGTGTCAATTAGCAGTGTTGTTGATAATTTTTTCTTTACCTCAGTGACGCCATTGACATATATTAAAAGTCACTTATAGAACTATATTCATAAAAAAAGTATAGAACTATATTATCACCCTCAAATTTGAGAAACAAACACATAACTTTTTTCTTTTAAAACTTCATTGCATGAGATTGATACCATGAAACTCCTCGAATTGAGTTCTATCATTTAAGCTTAATTTAAAGATAGTTTTTAAAATAAAATGTTAATTATACTTAAATTCAATTTTTTGCCTTTTTTTTTTTCATATTTTACCACACAACTTTTTTGATACAAATTTTTGTTGCATGGGACCAAAACTACGAAATTCTTCATGCTTTCTTCTATCATTAAAATAAAAAGTTATTTAGATCTAAACTTGATTGGCAGTGTTACTTAATTAGAAATTTTGTTGTAAACATTTTTCTACTGGACTAATTCTCAATTTTTTTATGCCAAAATGTAGCTGGGACCAGTACTCTTCAAAAATGTTAACAGTTTTCAATTTAGTTAAGAACTTAATTAGCAACAAAGCTCTGAAGATGCTGCATGTAAGGAAATTGTGGCCTTAAGAATATTATTCAATTACTACCGTAGTTGAATGATTCTTTTATTCTTTCACTTGTTTCAGTCATTTTATTGTAGCCACGCTGGAGCATTGCCTTGAAGGGTTTTAGTCAAACAAATCAACTCCAGGGCATGTTTTTTAAGTCTAGAATTTATTTTTTCAGCCTCTTTTCCTGAACCACTAAGCTACATAGACATAAATACACCAACACCGGTTGTCAAGCAATGACGGGGAACAAACACAGACACAAAGACACACAGAGTTACATGTATATATATGTGTGTGTGTGTGTGTGTGTATGTACATCAGCGCCGCCTTGACTGGCTTCCGTGCCAGTGGCACATAAAAGGCACCAACCAATCATGGTTGTTGCCAGCCTCCTCTGGCCCCTGTGCCAGTGGCACGTAAAAAGCACCCACTACACTCACAGAGTGGTTGGCGTTAGGAAGGGCATCCAGCTCTAGAAATACTGCCAGATCAGACTGGATCCTGGTGCAGCCTCCTGGCTTCTCAGACCCCAGTCGAACCATCCAACCCATGCTAGCATGGAAAACGGACGTTAAACAATGATGATGATGATGATGTATATGTGTGTCTTTGTGTGTGTGTATATATATATATATATATATATATATATATATATATATATATATATATACACACACACACACATATGATGGGCTCCTTTAAGATTCTGTCTCCCAAATCCACTCACAAGGCTTTGATCAGCCCAAGGCTACAGTAGAAGACATTTGCCCAAGGTGCCACACATGGTCATCATCATCACCATCATTGTCATCGTTATTGTCATTGCCATCATCATCACCACCACCCCCACCACCACCACCACCACCACCACCGTGACATAATGTTGTACCCAATATATAATGTGCATAATAGATTTGTCATACTTGTAATCATTACCCAAATCCACCCCCACTCCACTCCATCATCATCTTGTCTGCAATTTCTCAAATCCAACATGACCACTCCCTACTGAATCTTTCTCTGTGCTTCTCCAC
>NC_069003.1:21838454-21852260 GCF_001194135.2 Octopus bimaculoides
GTGTAAATACACATGCACTCATACAAATTGATGAATAAATACAGACACATGTATACACACAACACACACATATACATATTACATATACACACTGACATACAGACACTAGCACAAGGACACAGACATATGAGATACATACATACATACATATGTATATATGTATATATGTATATATATATATATATATATAGATAGATAGATAGATAGATAGATAGATACATACATACATACATACACACACTCACATATATTTCCACACACACTCAAATACACACACACATTGGTATGCAAACATAATCACACACATATCTACACACACACAAATATATATATATATTGTGTGTGTGTGTGTGTGTGTGTGTGTGTGTGTGTGCACGTATATATAGTCACCCTTCACACATATACATATACACATTCTAATTGTCCCATCACACATCAGACAAGTTTAACTAAAATGACATTTCATAAATGTTTACTACATACAAATGACTTTTTAGCCAAATTTTTGTTTAAAACTTTCTTCTTCTTCTCTCTTTCTGCTTTCCCTTCTTCTTTTTCCTCTTCCCTCTTTACATTTTCCTCTCCAACCCTGCTCCTGCTGTCATATATTTTCTTCACAACATGTTTAAAAAGGTTTTTGGGACTTTCATTGTTTCAAAACCAATTTGTTTTTTATGAGTCAAGGAAGAAGCCTCTACATGGTCATATCTGTTCGAGCAGCTAGAAACAACAGCCGAAATAATCTTCAAATAATACCTTATAATGTTGAAAAAAAACAAAAAACAATTCAATGGCACACTTGATAATATAATTCAAGGTGGACTATACCTGAAAAAGGAAGACAAGGTTAGTATGACAGGATTGCTTTTTGAGCAAAGATCTGCTTGATTAGGGATGAACTGAGGTCAAACAACAACAAACATTGCCTCTCACCCCTTCTTTAATAGTGTATGTCAGATGTTCACAATATGGACAGTACTACCCCCCAATGGTGTGCTGGCCATGTTGAAGGGAGCATTAGGTTTTAGAAAGCAGTGAGGAAACATAATTAACATATTCAATTTTACCTCTAGAAGTATAGTGAGAGATTATCAAGGAGGGGTTTTTTACTGTGTAAACAAGTGCTGATCTCTAACTGTGGAGGGAATTTGTGGAAGAGGTAGACCCAGAGACATATGGGATGAGGTGCTGAGATATGATCTTCAGATGTTGAGTCTCATGGAGGTGATGACGAGTGACTGAGACTTTTGGCAATTTGCTGTCCTTAAGAAGACAAGTCAAGCTAAGTGAAATCATAGTCAAGGCCAGTGCTGGTGACTCATGAAAAGCACCCATGCCAGTGACAAGTAAAAGGCCCTCAGTACACTTTGTGGAGTGGATGGCATTAGGAAGGGCATCCAAACATAGAAATCAAACCAAAGCAGACTGGAGCCTGGCGCAGCTCTCAAGCTTACCAGTTCCAGTCAAACCGTCTAACCCATGCCAGCATGGAAAATGGATGCTAAATGATGATGATGAAGCTTACACAGAATAGAAAACGATGATAGCAATCTAATATTAGATCCGGATGTAGAGTGCGATTGTTCGCAGACACTGAAAGAAAACTTAATGATAAGATTTAAAGATTTTACTGATTTTAAAGTACCTGATTAAGTCATAAATCCATTTCTTTCTGATGTCTCTTCTGCTCAACCAAGTTTACATGAAGAAATTATTGACTGACAAAATTCAAGTAGATATCCAACAGCTTGGTTATGAATCATTCTGGCCCAAAATACAAAGCGAGTAGTCTCAACTTTGGCAAGAAATTAAATTACTGTTCATTGCTTTCCCTTCTTCGTGTTTAGCAGAGAAAGGATTCAGTGCAGTACCAAAATTGCTGAATAAGCAACAAAATAAATTTGCAATAAGTCAAAGAGAAGACTTATAATTTTTTTTTCACTAACTTTGAACTTGATATAAAATATTTAGCCAGATCTCATTAGACAGACGGAAGTCATCAACTTGCAATGTATAAGTAAATTTACAATTTCTGTCTTAATTTTTTATCATTTCTTTGTTAAAAGCTTATATAATCCATTTTTAAGGTAATTTAGTCATGATACCTCACTCACCTCTCAGGTGAGCACTAGACATAATAACTACTTAAAAGTGGAAGTGTTACAAAAAAATGGCTAAGAACCACTGGTGTATGTCATTATTTTATGGATGATGATCATGTTAGTAGTAGTGGTATTGGTGGTGGTGGTGGTGGGGTTGTGGCAGTTGTTGGTATTGTTGCTATGATGGTGGGAGTCGTGGTGATGATGATGTGATACACACACACAGCAGGCTTCCACACAATTTCCATCAGCCAAATCCACTAACAAGGCTTTGGTCTGTCTGGGGCGTTAGTAGAAAATACTTGCTCCAAGGTGCCATGCAGACTGAACCTGAAAATATATTTCTTTTTATCTCTTAGTTAAGAGTCAGGAGTGAAAAGCAGTGCATATGACCCAGGCTACAAGCTGGCAGAATCATTAGCATGCCGGGCGAAATGCTTACTGGTATTTTGTCAGTCATTAGATTCTGAGTTCAAATTCTGCTGCGATCGACTTAGCCTTACATCCTTTCAGAGTCAATAAAATAAGTACCAGTGAAGCACTGGGGTCAATGTAAT
This sequence comes from Octopus bimaculoides, assembly GCF_001194135.2. Taxonomy (NCBI): domain Eukaryota; kingdom Metazoa; phylum Mollusca; class Cephalopoda; order Octopoda; family Octopodidae; genus Octopus; species Octopus bimaculoides. The sequence continues at coordinate 21,841,114 of NC_069003.1, forward strand.
CAACTTGACTACTCCTAGGGAATGAGTATATGAAAAAAGATAAAACTGCATCCCTCTGCCAAGCCATGTTGAGGCAGTGTGGCTGAGTAGGCTCATCAAACCAGTATGATCTCAAGCTCCAATGGGGAGAGAACATGCTGAGGACTTTATCCAGCAGTGGACTGAACATAGGCAATCCAATCCAATCCATGACCCTTTATAGAACGCCCGAGACCAAAAGAGGGTAAAGGGTGGAAGCTATCCTCAAACTGGAGATCTAATCCAAATGCTTACCCCAGAGTGGACTCTTCTAAAGGTACCCAAGGGTACCAGATCTTGGTGTTAAACCAGGCAATGGATTAAGACCACCACCTAGGTGGGCCATGGCAAGATTTGAACTCAGAATGCAAAGAACCACAACAAATACCACAAGGCATCTTGCCTGCTGTTCTAACAGTTTCACCAATCAACTACTTTGGATGGGTACTTTATTTTATTGATATCCCAAAAAGAGGAAAAGCAAAACTGACCTTAGCTGGATTTGAACTCAGAATGTGAAGAGTCACAACAAATACCACAAAGCTTTTCAATCTAACATTCTTGTTTCTTTTTCTTTTTTTTCAGGCATAGTCTACCTTGGATTACATGATCAAGTGTGTTTTTGAATTACTTTTTTGCTGATTAGCCCAATAAAATATTGTTTGAGGAATATTTGGTTGCTATTTCTAGGTGATCAAACAGTCTCAAACATGTAATGGCTCCCTCCTTGATTTGAAGGAAAAAAGGAGGGAAAAAATGTTTTTTTTTAATCAATGGATTAACAATGTCCATTGTTTTAAATAGCTTTACTAATCATCTACCATGGTTTGATAATCTAATTTAAAGACCCCACCAAAAGGATGAAATGTAAAGTTGATCTTAGCAGGATTTGAACTCAGAGAACAAAACACTGTTAATTATCCAGATATTTTATCTTACTCAGGTCTATCATGATCCCTGGGACTCATAAGATCAAGTTAAAGCCAGTTGCCATAACGTTTAACTGAGATTACAATAAAGTAATGAGTGAGGATATTCAGATGCTGGGGTTTGGGGAGGAGATGACAAACGACCAAGACTCGAGAAGACATGCAAACCATACATACAAGTATGAGCCCTCTATGACCTTTTCTCAGCTGAAAGGCCCTTCTTTTGAGGGCTTGCAGGTGCTGCTGTCTTGTAAAAAGCACTTGTGCTGGTGTCATGTAAATGCATCCAGTGTCATGTAAAAGGGCCTGTGCAGGTGCCACATAAAAGTGCTCATGCCAGCATCATGTAAAAAGCACCCAGTACACTCTGTGAAGTGGCTGGCATTAGGAGGGACATCCAGCCATAGAAACCATACCAGAACAGACATACCAGAAACCATACCAGAACAGAAGAGACATGGAACTTGGGCAGCTGCTGAGTTGGCCAGTTCCTGTCAAACCATTCAGCCCATACCAGCATGGAAAGCGGATGTTAGATAACGATGATGATGATGATGACAATGATAACGATGATGGTGATGATGATGATGATGATGATGATGATGATGATGACACTGGCTCTGCTTGAATGGTACACAGGTCTGTTGCAGAATAGTTAACTTCCCAGTTATAGCTGGGTGAACTGGAGCAATGTGAAATGAAGTGTTTTGCTCAAGAACACAACATACCACCCAGTTCAGGAATTGAAACGTCGACCTTAGGAATCTTACGATTCGCCAATGCAGAACCTTAACCACTAGACCATGTGCTTTCACAGTTTTGTTAGGGTAGGGCAAAAAAAAAATTTTAATGGAGTGGGGATAAATTTTTTACTCTGTAAAAGCAAAAAAGTACCACAGGGTAAAACTGAAATAGAAAATCTTGGGAGTCCCCTAACATAAGGGGTCATTTCATTTGATGCTGATTGTAGAATTTAGATCTTGAGTTTTTCCAAATAGCAGCTGCTTTGAGACTAAATAACAACCACAATGCAAGGGTTAAGACCTGTAACCTTATTTTCTCAATCTCTCTTCCTGCTGCTAAAATGTTTATAATTACAATAACTCATCGTCTTTCAACGATATTTAAGAGTCTATCATAATCGGGAGAATAAATACGGAAAGGTCATGCATATGTAATGAGGTGATTTGGATGACAGCCAATGGAATAACTTTCTTTTTCTTGTTTAACTCAGTTGCTCCTACATCTGTGATTGTTGACTATTATCAGTGCCAAAGAGAGAGGAGTCTTGTGGTCAATGAAGAATGCAAAAAATAGAAACCAAATCATCCTCAAAAATACATCCCCTACAAGGAAATGTTAATACAACACAATGTTTACTGTAAGAAAAAGGAAAAAGATAGATGGAATGGTCAATCATCATCAATCATCATCATCAACATTTAATGTCCATTTTCCATGCTGGCATGTGTTGGACGGCTTGACATGAACTGGCAAGGCCAGGGGATGCACCAGGTTCCATAGTCTGTTTGGCATGGTTTCTCTGGCTGGATGCCTTTCCTAATGCTCCCCTCTTCAATTGGAGCTAAACAACAACAGCCATAGTAGCAGTCACCATCATCATCAACCACTGCTGCCACTACTATTGCTGCTGCTACTGTCACTACCACTACTACTACTACTACTGCTACCTCCACCACCACCGTCACTACAACCACAACAACCACCACCACCACCGCTGCTGCTACTACTACTACTACTGCTGCTACCACCACCACCACCACCACTACTACTGCTGCTACTACTACTACTACTACTACTGCTGCTACCACCACCACCCCACCATTACTACCACTGCTGCTACTACTCCTTTCAATAATTCAGTCTGAAAAAGAAACAGAATGTCATAGATAGCACGCCTTTGGTCACAAGAATGGGAGTGCTGGTTCAATACCAGCCTGGGTCTGAAGAATATTACCACAAGCTATCAAGAAAGTCACAACAACATCAACATCACCATCAACACAGTGTTGTTGGTCATGGTTATGGTGTTGGTGGTGGCAGTGTCATTGGTCTTGGTGGATTTAATGACAGTACTCGTGATTGTGGCAGTGGTATTGGAACCAAACCTGGTGATGGTAGTGGTATTGGTGTTAGTGAGGATGATGAACCATCATCACCACCATCACTATTAACACCAAGACTACCACTGCCATCACTACCATTACCAGCACCATACACTACCACCACCATTACCAACACCTTCATCCTCACTAACACCAATATGACTACCATCACCATGTTTGATTCCAGTGCCACTACCACCACCACTGCTACTGCCACAATCATGAGCGCCACCACAATTACAAGTGCTGCCACTAAATCCACTAAGACCAATGACACTGCCACCACCAACACCATAACTATGACCAACAACACTGTAGCAAACAAGAACCAACCAGAATAACTCCACCAACATCAGCAGCACTACCACCACCAAAAACAATGACATCTTCACAACCAACAATAACAACTCCATCTCCAACATCCATTACCATCATTGCAATCAACACCACCACTATCAACACTATGCCATCAAGAACATCACATCATCACTGACAACCCCAAAAACCAATAACAACAACTCCCCTAACATCCACCACCATCACCAAATTAGATTTTACCAATTTTGCATAATCTACTGAGTTTCCATTAAACAAGATGTAATTATTCTGCTAAATTAACTCAGCTTCCACACTCAACTTATGTTTGGAAACTGAAGGATCTCACACCAGTTTTTTTTTTTTAGTATGATGTTTGGGAGTGAAGGTAATGAGCTGACAGAATCGTTAGCACGTTATGCAAAATGTTTAGTGGCATTTTGTCCATCTTTACATTCTGAGTTCAAATTCCACCAAGGTTGACTTTGCCTTTCATCCTTTGGGGGTTGATAAAATAAGTACCATCTATATATCATCTATATATTAGTACGCTTGTACCATCGGTGTTTGTCATGCTATGGGAGATAAGTTAGGATTAAATTTGAATTATTTCCCTTGGCTTTGTGAAAAGAAGAAAATGATGATATATTATCTATATATAATATAGGAAAGTGCTGTAACAGATATATTTCACATATACTTCCACACAATAACTTTATACTTATTTTATTAATGAATATCTCTCTTTCTTTCTCTCTCTCTCTCTCTCTCTCTCTCTCTCTCTCTCTCTCTCTCTCTCTCTCACTCTCTTTCTTTCTATCTATCTATCATATGAAATATACCTGACATATTCTACAGATCTACACAAACTACCTGGGCCCGTGAAAACTTCATGGAAAACATAAAAAATGTAAACATCTTTAAATGGTGACCATATTTAACTATTGAATAATTTTTATTATTTTTGTGTTATACTACAAATAGTCATACATTTTCATATAATATAATTTTATGTTTTCAATTCGTCAGTTCATAGACTGCACATTGCACAATGCTCACTTCCACATCCACAGGAGGTGTGATCTTTGAGGTCCTTTTTGTTTGTTTTTCACTGGATACATAAATATGATACATCTGAATTAATTCATCATAATTATTGAGAATATTGAATAATAAACAAAAACTTACATAACATTCCCAGATTTTTTTCATCAGGACACAATTTGCATTACAGCCTATGAAAATTAAAAATGGTGGGATGCGACTGTAGACTTCCACAAGTAAAGATTTGTCACAGAAGCATGTAGTGTAGCTAAAGCTATTTTAATATTGAATTATACTCCTGAAGGAATTCATTGTAGTATAGTTACAACTGATTACATATAATTCACTTTAGCATTCTATATATTAATATGCTTCTACCGTCGGTGTTTGTCACACTAAGGAAGCTGTTTTCATATATCACTTACACATTCAATCATTCTTAAAAATGGAAGAGAGAATAAGTCAACAAAGAGCGACAGCAAAAGAGTGACAGAGAAGACAATGACAATGGTTACCAGCAGAAGAGAGGCAAGCAATCCATAACTGCATTCGGGAACAAATGCAAGAAAGGAGGGATAACATGAAGCAAGAGGAGAAAGATCTTTATCTTCAGAATGGAAGAAACAGAGATGAAGAGAGAAGAAATAACATGAATCCCGAGGAGAGAGAAGCTTATCTACAGAATATGAGAAACAGAGTTCAACAGCAAAGAAATGCCATAAAGGAAGATCAAACTTTAGGATTCCATATTGGAGATATGAATGTGATTTGTCGATACTGTGGAGCTCTAAGATTCTCAAGAGAGATCCTGAATTGTTGTCACAAAGGAAAAGTATTAATTCCTGCTTTAGAAGAAAATCCTGGTAATCTTAAGCAATTATTTGATATAAATAATCACGAAGGATCTAATTTTAGGAACAACATAAGAAGAAAATATAATTCTGCCTTTGCTTCTGCTTCTTTTGGTGCTAATATCAAACCTCCACCAGGACCCGGCCCTTATTGCTTCCGATTACAAGGTCAAATATATCATTACACCAGCAACCTGCATCCAAATGAAACTAAATAGAGAGGATATGGTCAGCTCTACATCATTGAAACAAATGAAGCAATCCATACCCGAGCCAATGCTAATGAAAATGCCAATTACTTATCATTGGTATTTGAACGAATATCGGTTGCAATGAATGATAATCCCTATGCAGCAGCATACAATAATATGAGAACTCTTGAAATGCAAGAGCAAGAAAGAGTGGCAAAAGAAAATATTCCTTCTAGAAAAGTAACCATGCACTTCATCCCAGGTCTTGATGCAAGAAGATGCAATAATCCAACAAACAATGAGATTGCAGCAATTTTTGTTGTTGAAGATGGAGTGCTGCTCATACATCGTGATATTGTTGTATATCCTATAGGGCAACATAGAGAATATCATACATTTCTTGGCATTTAGACTCCATGGTTTATCCTCTTCTTTGTCCAAATGGCAAACAAGGATGGCATGTCAACAGTGAACAAATTAATGATCGTGAATACTATAAAATAAAACAATATATTTCATGCAGGTACAATCTCCACCTAAAGCATATTGGTGATTATCGGAATTCAAAATGCATGGGCAGTCCCACACAGTATACCGTTTGGCTCTACATTTACCTGATGAACAAGATATTGCATTTTGGTGGCAGATGGCAGAGCTAGTATTTGGAGAAGAAGGGGTGAATGTCATGCTGATGGTTGTGTGGTGGAGAGAGACTCATGGGGAGGACAGAGCATCATGGTATGTACTCAATCAGAAACTTGGACCAGTGGTCTTCCAAAACATCAGCCAAGGCAAGCAGCTGCACGAGCACAAGAGCATGACACACATTTAACCACTTGGTTCAAGCTAAATCAACCTGAAGAGAATGCTAGAAATCTTTACTGTGATATCCTATGTGTTTCACAAGCAGACTACAAAGTAGACACGGTGAATGCACTTCCATAATATTGTAATCAGAATGTAATCAGCAAGTCCACGTAATGCAGACAAATTTTATTTGAGGACGCTACTCCTGCACATCCCTAGCGCAGCTTCTTTCAATCATTTAAGAACTGATGAAGGTGAAGAATTTGAAACTTTCAAAGGGGTGTGTATTACATTGAGACTTCTTGATAATGATAATTAACTACAAGACACTTTGACAGAAGCAGCAACATATCAAATGCCACGGCAGCTTCTAGACATGTTTGCTATGATTTGCCTGTTTAATCAACCCGTCAATGCTTTGCAACAATGGAATGAAAACATTGCTAAGAAATGACAACACTACTGCTGAAAATATTGCTCTTCATTTGGTGGAGGCCATATTTGAGGAAAATGACATGCATTTTAGCATGGCCTTCCTGAACTAGTTGGAAAGCTCCCTAGAAATGAAAATAATACAGAACAACGAATTGTAAATCCAAATTTATTGAACATTGAACAAAGAGAAGTATTTAATTGAGTGATCAATGCTGTATTTTCAGTTAAGAGAGGAGAAGAAATTAATAATAGATTATTTTATTTGGACATACCAGGAGGGCCAGGAAAAACTTTTTTGTTCAATATGATTTACGATCACCTTACTGCTGACAATATAACAGTAAGTACATCTGCCTGGATCGGCATTGCTGCAACACCCTTGAAAGGTGGTAAAACTTTTCACAGTATATTCAAGCTTCCATTTCCTTTGTGTGAAACAAGTGTGTGCCATGTTCCACCAAATTCTATTCAAAGAAACATTCTTAGGCAAGTAAAAGTCTTCATTATTGACGAAGCTTCAATGATATCAGTTTATGCTTTGAAAGCTATAGATAATTGTTTAAGAGATATTATGAATAGTAATAGTATATTTGGTGAGAAAACTATCATGCTAGGAGGAGATTTTAGACAAGTTCTTACAGTTGTTCCCAGAGCTCCTCCTGCAGCTGTACTTGATGCCTGCCTCAAACACTCTTCTATGTGGGATAATTTTCATCAAATGCAACTTACACAAAACATGTGAACTAATGCAAATGAACAAGATTTTCCGAAGTGGCTACTACAACTTGGAAGTGGATTTCTTCAAAGCTCTATTGATAATCTTGCAGAAGATACTATTGATATTCCTGAGGCATGCATATATAACAATTCTTTGGTATCTGATATATTGTACAGCAGAAGAAATGAAAAATATCCCCTAAAAATTCAGACTGCTTAGCAGTAAATGAAGAAATTCTAAGTAGATTGCCCTCTGAAACTAACGCATACCTAAGCATCAACTCAGTAACTTCTGATAAAGAAGAAGAAGCCCAGCATTATGGCATGGAGTTTATAAACTCTCTTACACCTTCTGGAATGCCTCCCCATCACCTTAACTCAAAAGTTGGAGCAATTATTATGCTTCTTAGAAACATCTCTGTAACACAAGGTCTAGTTGGAAGTATTTCAACTCCACAAGCATAGCACTGAAGCGTCAATTATAAGTGGATCTCATTCTCACACGAGAGTACTGATTCCAAGAATCAAACTTACTCCAAGCGATGCAAACGTTCCATCCATTCTGCATTGGACCGAGTTCCCAGTTTGTCTGTCCTATTTTATGACAATCAATAAAGCATAGGGGAAAACATTCAATAGAGTTGGCATACACTTGCCACAGCAATGCTTCACTCATGGCTAGCTTTTTTCAAGAGTAAGGGTGATGAACAGTGTGAGGGTTAAAGTGATACCTCAAAACGAATCCACTCATGGTCGCAGAAGGGGAATCACCTACACTAGAAAAATTGTAAAAAGGGAAGTGCTTATATTATTAATAAATATAACATAAGGGATAATAGAAGTTTTCATCAACCAGAATAGTACAAACTAAACAATTTTGATTAAATGATAACTATTAATTGCGCGATATTTAAATTATCCATGAAATCTTTTTTATTGTTGTTGTTGGTGGTGGTGGTGGTATTGTTGGTGTTTCTGGTGGTGTTGGTGTTGTTGTTGTTATTATCATTATCATTGTTGTTGTTGTTGTTGGCATTATTATTATTATTATTATTATTATTATTATTAATCGAAATCGAACTAAATTTGTAGACTGGCACCCATGCCAACGTCTCTTCATTGAACACTAAACTTGGCTTGCGAAGACCTGTTGGGGCAAGCAAAAGCGAAATCGTGATGGCACCTGTACCAGTAGATCACTAAGAGCACCGTTCGAGCGTGATCATTGCCAGATCACCAGCCGTCTGGCTTCCGTGCTGGGGGCACATAAATAGCACCATTTGAGCGTGATCGTTACCAACGTCGCCTGAATGATTCCATATGACATTCAAAAGCCATCTTCACTCATCTCAGGCCTTTACCACCCTCATTTCTTCTTAGATAGATCCTGTCAACATCACTGTTTCTGTAGAAACTCCCAGTTGTTTTGCTGGTTTTGATATCTATGGAGTGGATTTCCTCTACAGACCAATCAAGTGTCCCAAAAGTTGGGATCAGCACTGGTACTAAAAATCCATTGCAAGATATTTTGTTGTAAGAAGAGAGTTCTGACTGCCATAGTTTCCCAAGTGTGGTGTAATACTCTCTATCTTTATTCACAGTGCCTTCATATGATATATTTTCATCTATGCCTAGGTACTTGTAACATTCTTTGTGTGGAATGAGGGAGATAGAGAGAGACCATTGACACTCAGGTTTTGGGTTTGGGGGACTGAATTTCCTCATTCTATAACCGAATATGAACATTTCTTTTGGCCAAGTTCTTTGCCTACATCAGCTGAATATGTTGTTATTAATTCCAGCTGTTTTTTGGCATTGTTAACACTTTTAGCATAAATCTTCAGGTCGTCTACAAAGAAATTATGAGTTACATTGATATTTCTTGCAGTTGAAGATCCTAGCATGTAACCATTTGTTTTCTGCAGTAGGAACGATAATGGATTCAGTGCCAAAATGACAAGAAGTACACAAAGACTATCTCTCTAGAATATTCCCTTTGAAATGCCTATACTATCAGAAACAATTATTCTGTTCTCAGTTGTAACAGTAAGAATTGTTGTCCATGTCTTTGTGAGTCTCTCAATAGCAGCAATTAAGGTAGTAGGTACCTCTGCTAGATGTAGGCACTTCAACAGCCATGAATGAGGGATAGAGTCGAATGCCTTCTTATAGTCAAGCCATACTGCTACAAGGTTTCTTATTTCTTTATTGCCCACAAGGGGCTAAACATAGAGGGGACAAACAAGGACAGACAAACAGATTAAGTCGATTACATCGACACCAGTGTGTAACTGGTACTTAATTTATCCATCCCGAAAGGATGAAAGGCAAAGTCGACTTCAGCAGAATTTGAACTCTGAACATAACAGCAGACGAAATACAGCTAAGCATTTCGCCCGGTGTGCTAACATTTCCGCCAGTTTGCCACTTACTTCCACAATATTTCTACACTGTTTTCTTACTTTAGACAGTACAGCTTTGTTTATTAAAAGTTGTTTGGCACATTCCCACACTCCCTTCTTTCCACCAGCCAGTTTGTCTACAGTGACTCACAATGGTCCTGGAGGAACTGGTTGAGGCAGCTTGTGTACAGTTTGTACATAGTGTTTAGGCAAGCAATGGCTTTGTAGTTTCCTGCCATCTCAGTGATTTCATTTTTGGCAACATGTGCATGTATGTGTATGTGTGTTTATGTGTGTTTATGTGTGTGTGTGTGTGTGTGTCTATTTGTCTTAACATCACACGATGGTTGTAAATGAGTGTCACAGTCATACAAGCTGTGTCATTCATTTCCAATATACTGCAAGGACTAAATCTGGCCATGGGGAAATGTTACCTTGATTGAAAACAGGTGAGGACTGGTGACAGGAAGGGCATCTGGCTGTTGAAAATCTGCTGCAACAAACTCCATCTGACCCATGCAAGCAAGGAAAAGTGGACGTTAAAATAGGTATGTGTATGTATGTAGGCCACACACTCAGAGCCGGACGATTGCTTAGAGACACAAGGCATGTTATTACAACTTGCCTAGACAACATCTCCAGTGCATGAAACCCTGAATAGCTCACAACTGTATACTATGTACATTAAATAACACACACACACACACACACACATACATACACAAATACTTAAATCTACAGCTATTTCTGACATATCCACAGTTTATCTAGGAATATCATTATTAACAAGATTAATTTCATCAATATTTAATGTTTTACACTTTGATAAGACTGCCATAGTGAGAGTTAACTATTTGACATTTAACATCCATTATTTAAAATTGTTGACATGTTGACGGTTGCGGCTATTACAATATATTTTAACGGACCCATGTTGCCCTCAATAAACATTCTTTATTGATCATCGTGACATAATTAAAATTGATTATCATCAACATAATAAAAAAAATAAATAAATAGTTCTCGCAGATTTGTGAACCATTCAAGAAAGAATATTTCTCACAAAATAATGGTAACAGAAGAAAGAGAGGGATTGACTCCCACCTCACTTTATGGCTCTGTGCCATTCTGTTAAGGGGCTGGGAAGTGGCAAAATCATTAGAACATTGTGAAAATGGTTGTGTTAAGGGTGACAGTGGTGGTAGTGACGGTGGTAGTGATGGTGGTATTGGTGGTGGTGGGGAGGCACTGGTAATGATGGTTGTGGTAGCGGTGGTGGTAAGTTGTTGTTGGTGGTGGTGGTGGCGGAGGA
>NC_069003.1:21852721-21858011 GCF_001194135.2 Octopus bimaculoides
CATTCAATACTTTCTTTCATGGTGCCATCCATTTTTATTTTATTTTATTTTATATTGTATATCATATTATATATTGTATATTCCATATTCTATACCCCACATTAGTTCTGCAGGAATATAAATAAAACATAAAAAACAGACAGTGTTGGAACTCTTTTAAGCAAAATAATATATTCCTCTATACACAATCATACAAAAAAACCCACCTTTTTTGTATTTATTTTTACTCGCATATATATATATATATATATATATATATATATATACAACAGGATTCTTTCACTTTCTGTCTACCAATCCAACCACAAGGATTTGCTTGGCCCGCGGCAATAGTGAAAGACACTTGCCCAAGGTGCCACGTAGTGAGACTGAACTCAGAACCATGTGGTTGGAAAGCAGGCTTCTTACCACACAGCCACTATACACAGAATAAAATGCTAAAAAGTTTACGAAGTGAACAGTAAATGAGTCATAAAAAGGAAAGTATGCATGGTACATTAGGAGTAGTGTTGACAAATTTCAGGAAGCACGGAATTATTTTTGGAAGATGCAGTGTCCCCTGACAACTAACAATTGACAGGCATAGTTTTTTCCCATGCTTCAAGAATTCTGAGTGTGAAAGCCACTTGCCAAATATGCTGTGAAATAGGAGAAAATCCAGGACAACATGAGTGCAAAGCAAACTTGTTAAGTACACAGCCATACCTGGTAGCAAATAATTGGTAAAATTGAAAAGTGGAAGTTCTGTCTGGTCCACCTCCAGTGACGTTAATAATAAATTATGAGAAATCGTTAAGGTTATTAACTTTAGAGATTTTCATAAAACTATGGTAACAACAAAAATGACGAGGATGATGATGGTGGTGGTGGTGGTGCTGCTGCTGCTACTACTAAAGATGATGACGATGATGATGATGATGATATTGGCAATTTTGACAGAAATGTCATCCATTAGGAAGCCAAAATTGTTGTTGTTGTTGTTGTTGTTGTCACTGCTGTTGTTTTCTTCATCATTGTTGTTGTTGTTTAGCCTCAGGTATGTCAGTCCTGACACAGACAGACCTACAATCGAAAGTGTTCCAACCATGACCATCTCATCGTTTGTATTTCAACTACTACAACTACTGCTGCTGCTGCTGCTACTACTACTACAACTACTACAACTACTACTACTATTACAACTACTACTACTACTACTACTATTCCTACTACTACTACTACTACTACTAATGTTATTACACCCAGTCTATCTTTATTTAACCCTTTCGTTACCATATTTCTTTTGAGATGTTCTGTGTTTCTTTCAATTAATTTTAAATATAACAAAGAATTTAGTAAAATAACTTTGTTATCATTAAGCTGGTGTTAGGAACATAAATTGTGACTAAGGTTTGGTGGAAGAACTTATGAAAATAAGACATTTGTACCACAGAACCAGAAATGGTTTCAGTCGGGTTGGTAACGAAAGGGTTAAGACAACAGAAGTGAGAGTTTTGTTAGAAAATCTGTGCTACCGTTCCTAACAGACTACATGAAGGCATGAAGATTGATTAATAACAATGGCTTCAAATTTTGACACAAGGTCAGCAAATGTAGCAGAGAGAGTAAGTTGGATTACATCAACCCCAGTTCATAACTGGTACTTGTTTCATCAATTCTGAAAGGATGAAAGGCAAAGTTGACTTTCACGGAACTTGAACTCAAAATGTAAAGATGGATGAAATGCTGTTAAGCATTTTGCCCGGTGTTCTAACGATTCTGCCAGCTCACTGCCTTAGTAATCTACTATAATAGCACTCTTGTGTTTTTCTCCATTACAATATATGAATGAGAAAGGAAGGGGTGATAGATGAATAAGGAAGGAAGGGGTGATAAATGAATAAGAAAGGAAGGGGTGATAGCAAACTTGGTAGTGGGATGATGGAAGTTCTACAGTGAAAAGAAAAAATCAAACAGCATTTCAACTCTGCATGAGTATATGTGCGTGTATGTAAAAGGAAGATATGTGAATGTTTGTGTGTGTGTGCAATGGAAATGGGATGGTGAACATTCAATGCTGTAAAGAAAAAATCAAACAGCGTTTCAACTCTGTGTGAGTATATGTGTGTGTGTGTGTGTATGTAAAAGGGAATCATGTTAATGTTTGTGTGTGGGGGGGTTGGTTGTGTGTGTGCAATGGAAATGTGTGCAATGTAAGTGGGATGGTGAACATTCAACGCTGTAAAGAAACAAATCAAACAGCATTTCTACTCTGTGTGAGAATATGTGTGTATGTGCGTGCATGTACAAGAGAAGTATGTGTATATTTGTATGTGTGATTATTACGTACTTTATTTTTTGCCTTATTTATATATAAAATACTACAGTTAGCCATCATTTTTGACGGTACGGGGCCAGCTAGTAATAATAATAATAATCCTTTCTACCAAAGACACAAGCCTGAAATTTTGTGGAAGGGGACTAGTTGATTACATCGACCCTAGTGTTTCACTGGTACTTAATTTATCGACTCCGAAAGCCTGAAAGGCAAAGCTGACCTCAGTGGAATTTGAACTCAGAATGTAGCAATGGGTGAAATACTGCTAAACATTTCACGTAAAAGCACCCACTACACTCTCGGAGTGGTTGGCGTTAGGAAGGGCATCCAGCTGCAGAAACTCTGCTAGATCAGATTGGAGCCTGGTACAGCCTTCTGGCTTGCCAGTCCTCAGTCAAATCGTCCAACCCATGCTAGCATGGAAAGCAGACATTAAACGATGATGATGATGATGATATATATACGTATGTATGTATGTATGTATGTATGTATAAGGAAAGAGAAGAATATATACGTGTATGTGTGTGTATGTGTATTATACACACACACGCACACACATACATACATGTATTATATATAATTCTGTAAGACCGGCTGGCTGTTATTGGAATTATTATTATTTCTGAAATAAGCATGGCATGATTAAAGTATTGACCAATTCTTATATTGCAACTGTTGTGAAAAATATTAATTCTTCCAGTTCTGTTGCCAGCAAAGATTTAAGAGATTTTGGTAATGAGGAATTCTCAGAATTTGTGGAAGTTTCATATTGATCCGGATAAATTGCTTCATCAAATTAAAATTTATTTATACACTTGTGTGTGTGTGTGTGTGTGTGTGTGTTTTTATATATGTATGTATGTGTGTGTGTATATATATATATATATATATATATATATATATATATATATATATATATATATATCTTTTATCTTTTACTTGTTTCAGCCATATGACTGTGATCATGCTGGGGCACCACCTTGAAGGGTTTTAGTCAAACAAATGGACCTTAGGCCTTTTTTTTTTTAAAGCCTAGAACTTATTCTATGAGTCTCTTTTGCCAAACTGTAAGTTACCAGGATGTAAACACACCAACACCAGTTTTAAGTGGTGGTGGTGGTGGTGGTGGACAAAGCAGACACAAAGACACATCCACACACACATGTGTGTGTGTGTGTATATATATATATATATGTATATATATAAATATATATATATATATATATAGAAGCGCTAACAGCACCGTCCAAGCGTGATCATTGCCAGAGCACATAAATAGCACCATTTGAGCGTGATCGTTACCATTTAAAAAATGAGTTTTGAGCTATACTTTTTGTATAAGACTACTCCAAGTTTTCATGGAAAATAGCTCAAGCACTGAAAGGTGCGAGGTTTCATAGCTAAAAGGGTTGGGTCAGCTGTAGCATCCTCGGTGACCCCTGAAGCCTCTGCTTTTCTAGTGTTTCAATCGCATTTTAACTATGTTTCAATCAGTAAACTTTGCATACAACAATTCTGCAATCTTGGTTGTTTAAAATTTATCCAATTCTTTTCAATCAGTGACTAAATATTGTAAATTATCTATTATACGACACATCAAACATACCTGACTGGTGTAAACACTACTGCAGTGACATCACTTAGCTGTCTGTTATTTTACCAGAACTAACCATGGTGTCAAATACACCATATTTATTTGAAATAGATTTACTGATTTATTTACAATATGTATAATATTATATTGTAATATATTAGAAATGTCGTTATAAAGTACACTGCTAGTATTTTCTTTAATTTATAAATTTTGTCTTGCTTTATGAGACTATTGGTCTTGAAACAATGTATCCATTTTGACACAGCGCATGGACCATGTCTGCTACATGCTTCTCTAGAATCGGCCAGTTTGCAGTGCTTCCTCTAATTGCACATTTTGTCCTGAGTATACTCCTTAAGTCTTCCTTTAAGCTCCAAACTCTTAACATCTTCTCAGTTACACAATATTGTCTTGTAGCAGCACAGTTGTTGTGGGACTTGGCATATGCTAGCACTTTCAGCTTAAATTCAACCTCATATTTCCTTCGCTTACCCCTTGGAGCCACGAGGGAGTTTTAGTTGCTGGAAATTAATATTCACCCAGTGAGAATATTGCTGCTTATGAAAGAGTAATAACTTGAACCTTTTCAAGAAACCCTGTATGTTGATGTTTAAAAGCAACTGGTAACTGTAAGGTGTATTGTGATCGGTCTGACTGATACAAACTGACCAGTCACAGAAGACACTGGTACATGCTGCTAATTTGCTGTAACAGGTAGGTTAGTTACCGTAAACTACACTTGTCTTGAAAGCCCTGGGTCGGCCGAGTGCTGTATGAGAGAGCACTCTAACAAGGCAGTGTAAGCAGGGTAGACCCTGTGATGCAGTTGAACAGGCTGATTGTTTACATTTTCTGTTCGTCAGCTGTTGCAAATGGCGACTGGTGTCTGTTCGCTAAAGATCTTATATAGACCCCCAGAGTCCACTGGACCCTGATTGAGAACCACTGTTCTATATGGTAAATTGATATGCTAGAAATAGCAGGCAAATTTCCCTTGAATCTCACCTTATTACCAAGATACATAAAAAAAAGTGGGGAAAGAAAACATAGCATACTATAGGTCGTCCTACAAGGGCTTTACTTTCATTTGGTGCAGCAGCTGCAGGATGGAAGGGGCAGCATAGCAGGCCCCAAACCAAGATGGCTGGACATAATTGGGAAAGATCTCCAGAGCCTGGAGGATGCAGAGTGACTGGCACAGGTCTGCCAGTGATGGAGAACACTGGTGAACCTGTTCAGCTCTATGCATGATGGCACCTTTAGGACCACTGACCTGGGATGACCCATCAAACAAGAGAATGAAGCAAGCAAGCATATAGAGCCGGTTCATGGCTGGAAGGCATTTGTTCATAGGACAACTTAATCAGGATTTACCTGGG
>NC_069003.1:21860521-21865896 GCF_001194135.2 Octopus bimaculoides
GGAGGGGCCAATTCAATTACATCAACCCCAGTGCTCAACTGGAACTTATTTTATCGACCCTGAAAGGATGAAAGGTAAAATTGACTTTGGCAAGATTTGAACTCAGAACATAAAGACAGAGGAAATGCCACTAAGCATTTGGCCTGGCATGTTAACAATTCTGCCAGCTCAGCGCCTATATATACCCAATATTATTAGCATGTTTAAAGTTGGCAAGCTGGCAGAATTGTTAGCATTCCAAGAAAAAATTCTTAGTGGAATTTTGTCAATCTTTATGTTCTGAGTTCAAATTCCATGGAGGTCGACTTTGCCTTTTATGCTTTCAGGGTTGATAGGACAAGTAACAGTTAAGTACTGGGGTTGATGCAATCGAATTACAGCCTCCACCAAAATTTCAGGCCTAGTGCCAAAATATCAAACCAATATTTTGTAATTTGATTGTGTAAACAGCAGGTGCAAGTGTGGTTGTGTGGTTTAAAAGCTTTCTTTCCAGCCATGTGGCCATGGGTTCAGTCTCACTGTGTGGCACCTCAGGCCAGTGTCTTCTACTATGGCCCCAGGTCAACCAAAGCTTCGTGAGCAGATTTGGCAGATGAAAACTGAGAGAAATCCATTGTATATATAAATATGTATGTATGTGTGTGCGTGTGTGTTTGTTTGTCGCCACCACCACCACCACTAAACAGCCAATGTTAGTTCGTTTATGTTCCTGAGATTCAGAAGTTCAGCAGAGGAGACTGACAGGCTTCAATAAAGTTAATAGTGGGGTTTGCTTGTTTGACTAAACCCTTAATGGTAGAACCCCAGGGTGTAGTCCAATGACTCAAGTAAAAGAAAAAATATATATAAATGACATACAAGGTGGATTTCAGATGTTTTGAAACTTTTCTTGGAGAGACATTTATTAATTTCAAAGAAGTACAAAACTCTAATTTCCTTCAAAGTAGGATCCTCTGACTACAATGCAGTTGTAGGGCTCCAGTCACTTCATGAAGGCCTCACTGGAGTCCTTGTTAGCGAAGGTGTCCAGGATCTTTGTCAGAGCCTCCTTCAGCTCGAGGAACAACCAAAAGTCACAAGAAGTAAGGTCTGGACTGTAAGGAAGGTGAGGGACGATTTTGATGCCTATCTCTGTTAAATAGCTGGTTACCAGGATGGAATTGTGGACTGGTGCATTGTAGACTGGTGCCACCAACTTGAGTGGAAAAGCTCTGGCTCTTTTGGAAGATTGCTACAACCAGTGATAAAACTTATCAATAGCTTGGATAGGCTATAAAAAAAGCTTTTAAATGCCTGAAAACTTATAAACTATCACCTGTTGTTAGGGTGAAACTGTGGAAAACAACACTGATTTCAGACAAGACAAAAAAATCTCTGAATGCAGATGTTGAAATCTCATGTTGCATTTTTCAGGGTCATTCTATCACTCCTCTTATGTCTAGCTCTGCTACTTCTATCCAGATTACTCAATGAAACATAATATGAGTATAAGATTTATGAGAAAACTACAGGTCATTTCTTTTTATATCTTTGGTTTAAAGTTCTCAGCAAAAAATGACCAGCAACCACAAGGCTTGCTATCAGTTGTAAAACAGTTTAGTGATGACATTAGAATGGAATTGGGCCTTCATAAATGTACAAAAGCTATCTTTTAGAGGCAAACTGTCAAAAACATCCAACATTGAACTTGATCAACAAACTGCTATAAAGATGTTAGAGCTCAATGAAGGTTATAAGTACTTAGGGGTATATGAAGGTGATAGAATCAACCAGTCAACAATGAGGGGAAATATTAGAACTGAATGCTTTTATAGGGTGAGGACAATACTCATGAGAGAGCTAAATGCAAGAAACAGGATAGAAGCAACTAATACTTTAATCATAGCAATCATAACTTATAGATTCACTATAATTAACTGGTTGAGTGCTGAAATCTGTAAGCTTGGTAAAAAAAATTCAGAAATCATTGACAATGAGTAGAATGCACCTCCTCAGAGCAGATGTAGAATGACTCCTTTTACCAAGAAAAGAAGGAGGCTGTGGATTTATAACTTGAATTGTCACAGAAAAATTGCCAGGGTTGGTCTAGACTCTCATCTGAAAATCTCTGAGGAGTGGATACTAAAATTTGTTTTAAACCACAAAGACATTCAAAAAAGAATTATATTCAATAACAACAGAAGCAAGAAAATATTTAAAAGAATTCCAAATACAAGAAGTCTCAGAATTAGATTAACTAAGAATAGGCACAGAAAAAGCTAAACACATGAAAGCCATTACTGAAAATGCAGCCTTAAGTAATCTTATCAGCAAATGGCAGGAAATACCAATTCATGGTAAAATAACCAGAAAGCAGTTAACAATGCTGATATTGACAAAACTCCTACCCATCAGTGGTTAGTGTTCTCTGGCATAAAATCAGAGGCAAAAGTTTATCATAGCAGCCCAGGATCAATGTCTACCTACAAGAAGCTATCAGGCTAACATCTTAAAGAATAGCAGCTGCCCAACGTGTTCAGTGTGTAAAAAACAGCCTAAAACTGTCAATCACATTGTCTCCATGTGTAGTTTTTCTTACACATTCAAATTATCTCAAGAGGTATGAGAGAGTTGCAATAATTTACAAGGAGCTGGACCTTCCCCCATCATAGAAACTGGTGGAAATACAAACCACCTCCATTGCTTGAAAAAGATCATATCTCATCCTATGGAACTGTTCGGTTCAAACTGACAGAAAGATAGACACAAATAGACCAGGTATTATATGGAAGGACTTCAGATGAAAATCATGCCTACTCAACGATATGACAGTCCCACCTGATATAAACATATCTGTGAAGACCTATCAAAAGTTGAGCAGGTACAAAGATCTTGAAATAGAAAATGACAAAATGTGAAAACTTGAGACTAGAACAACATCCACAGTTGTAGGTGTCCTTGGAATAGGAACAAAAGGGGCTGATTATTATCTATCTCAAATCCCAAAATGGAAGAAATTCAGAAAATAGTACTCATGGGACTGCTTATATCCTACATAAAGTATTGTCTACAGAACTCCAAAACAATCTTTTTCCATATATTATGAAACAGTATGTTTTCTAAAATAATATCTACAAACCCAATGTACACAAAACAAAAAACCTTCTTACCAAACAACACTTTCCTGCCAAAATGTGGCAGTTATCACTCATCCTAGCCACAATGTTCACTTGAACTTATGATTTGCTGTCTCTTGAGGTGTCTGGGTAAGACTTGGACTCAGCTCATACAAACACAAAGCAAAATCCAAACATGATGATGATGACGACAACAACAAAATTTTGACACAAGGCCAGTAATTTCAGTGAAGTGGGTAAGTCAATTACATCTACCCCAGTACTCAACTGGTATTTTTTTTATCAACCCAGAAAGGATGAAAGGCAAAGCCGACCTTGGCAGTATTTGAACACAGAATGTAAAGACAGTCAAAATGCAGCTTGGCATTTTGCCCAGTGAGCTAACAATTCTGCCAGTTTGCTGCCTTCATCATAATAATAATGATAATAATAATAATAATAATAATATTAATAATGATGATGATGATGATGATAACCCTTTCTACTAAAGGCACAAGGCCTGAAACTTGTTGATTACATTGACCCCAGTGTTCAACTGGTATTTATTTTATCAGCCTCAAAAGGATGAAAGACAAAGTTG
This sequence comes from Octopus bimaculoides, assembly GCF_001194135.2. Lineage (NCBI taxonomy): Eukaryota > Metazoa > Mollusca > Cephalopoda > Octopoda > Octopodidae > Octopus > Octopus bimaculoides. The sequence continues at coordinate 21,864,218 of NC_069003.1, forward strand.
ATCTTGGCAGAATTTGAACACAGAACATAAAGAAAGGCAAAATACTGCCAAGCATTTTGCCTGGCATGCTAGCAATTCCACCAGCTCACTGCCTTAATAATAATGATAATAATAATAATGATGATGATGATGATAAAGCTGATGATAATAATAATAATGATGATAATAATAACAATTTCTCACCAGTGGCACATATCAATGCATTTGTAAGGAGAACTAAAAATCAATAAAATCAATTCCAGTATTTCATTAGTATTTTGTATTTTGCCTCCGCCCTAATCCCAATCCTCCACCCACAACAACAAAAACGAAAATCATTCAAGCAAGATTTTATAATTTCTCAGATTTACTCAAACACACTAATTAGCTGTGGGGATGGGGGTTTAATTAATATAACTGGACACTTATTAAAATAAAATGCAATTTAGCTCAGCTCATAAGTGTGAAATTAGTTTTGGCATTTGTGGTAGTTCGATAATTATTAAAAAAATCTTCTTGTAATCATTTTTTGCAGCTGGAAAGCGGACATTAAAAAGTGATGATGACGATGACGATGATGATGTGTCATGCTTGATGTAGAGGCATCCATATATTGCAAACGTGTTGCTTTCCTGAAAACTCTTGTTGTAACATGGAACAGGCACAGGTGTGACTGTATGATTAAGAAGTTTGCTTTGCAATCACACGGTCTCAGATACAGTCACACATCCGGAACATAAGCCAGCAACATCATCATCATTGTTTCAGATGGAATTTTTTGGAGGTGGATTTTTTGGCAACTGGATACGTTTCTTGTTGCCACCCCCCCCCATCCCCCAACCTGTTTCCAAGCACAGCAATATTTCCCCGTGACCGGACATGTCTCGCATGACTGGAAACAAAGACATCACTTACATGACAGTGACACTCAGTTACGGGGACGTAAACACACCACCATCGGTTGTCAAGCGATGGTGGGGGGACAAACACAGACACACAAACATATATATATATATATATATATATATATATATACATACATATATACGACGGGCTTCTTTCAGTTTCCGTCTACCAAATCCACTCACAAGGCTTTGGTCGGCCCGTGGCTATAATAGAAGATACTTTCCCAAGGTGCCACACAGCGGGACTGAACCCGGAACCATGTGGTTGATAAGCAAGCTACTTACCACACAGCCACTCCTACACCTGCCTATATACATATACATATATCATCATCAATTAACATCCATTTCTCAAGCTGGCATGGGTTGGATGGTTTGACCAAAGCTGACGGACACACACATATAAGTACATACATATGTACTGAAGAATGACGTCAGGATGCTGAACCTTTCAGGCAAAATGACGAAGTGCCGGGATGCCTAGCACCTTGCTGTACTCAATAAGACCTGTGGTCAACATCAGAAGTGTTAAGTGTGGACCCCTGGTGGAAAGGATTGACTTGCATGTAAAAACAAACCAGACCAAGTTCCAATCTGATTTGGTCTGATTTACGGTTGTTAATCCTATGAATATGATGTTCTAAGTTTGATGAGCTGGCATAGGATAGTTTTATAGTAGGACGGTTGAATATTTTGCTGTACACTCCATTTTTAGGCCAGCAGCAATCAAGTGTGGTGAAAAATTGTTTCAAGATCTTAGATATATATATATATATATATATATATATATATATA
>NC_069003.1:21867045-21868638 GCF_001194135.2 Octopus bimaculoides
ATATATATATATATATATATATATATATATATATACAGACACACACATACATACATTTATATATATATAAATATATATATTTATATACATAGATCTATATATATGTGTGTGTAGATTTAGATATAGATATAGTTATAGATATACACACACATACAGCATATATTATTCATTAAAAGTAAAACTAGCCATACAAGTTTTATGTCTCTGTGGAAAACAATAGATTCTCAACAATATTTAAAATTGGTTTGTGTTTGTTGTTGTAATTCTAGTTGTTTTTGTTATTGATTTAGGGGTATAAAACAGGGGTGGGGAAGTGAAGTGGTAGTGTGTTTGTGTGTATTTAATTCAATAAGTGCACACTTACAAACACATACACATGATGTATGTGCCCCTCTCGTTGAATATATATATATATATATATAAAAACATACATACACACACACATTATATATATATATATATATATATATATATATATATAGATAGATATGAATATGTGTGTGTATATATATATATATATATATGTGCATATATGTGATTATGTGTGTGTGTGTATCTGCAAATGTCTATGAGTGCATACAGACACAAGAATATATAGACATTATATGTCTGTGTTTGTCTGCATATAAGTATGATTGTGTATATATGCAGTTTGCTTCCCAACCACATGGCTCCTGGTTCTGTCCCACTTTGTGCGTTTTCTACTATAGCTTGAAGCCAACCAAAGCCTTGCAAGTGGATTTGGTAGAAGGAAACTGAAAGAAGCCCATCATGTGTGTGTGTGTGTGTGTGTGTGTGTGTGTGTGTTCCAGTGTCTGTCCACTCCTACCCCCTTCACCATTTGGCAACCAGTATTTGTGTGTTTAAATCCCTGAAACTTAACAGTTCTGTGAAAGAAGCCAACAGAATAAGTACCAGACTTGAAAAATAAAAGTACTCATGTTGATTCATTCAACTAAATATTCTTCAAGGTGGTGCCCCAGCATGGCCACCGTCTAATGACTGAAACAAGTAAAAAGACAAAAAAGATAAAAGATATAAGCACTGGTGATGGTGCCACATAGAAAGTACCCAGTGCACTCTGTAAAGTTGTTGGCATTAAGAAGGGCAACCAAGCAGTTGAAACCAAGCCAAAAACAGACTATGGAACCTAATGCAGTCATCTGGCCTCGCCAGCTCTTGTCAAGCTGTCCAGCCCATGCAGCATGGAAAACAGACATTAACTGATGATGATGATGATATATAAAGCCTGAGAGAGATGGACTTCTGTCAGAAGCCTGCAAAACTTTAAATTGCATGGAACTGAATCAAACAGCTTTAACAACTGCCTTTCGAAGCATAATATTGTCATTAATTGCTCAAAATGAGGAGTAGATGGACAGCCAAGAATTGATGAAAGGTCGTTCTTTATGTTACTTGTCTTGTTTATCATTTGTTTCTCTCATAGTTCGCATACCCAAGTTTGTCTTCATATTTCATGTTGTTTACGTTTTGTGATGTCTTGTACGGATATATGCATATATATATGTATGTATGTACATATGTGCATATATATATATATATATATATATATATATACTAGCAGAAATACCC
>NC_069003.1:21870569-21878821 GCF_001194135.2 Octopus bimaculoides
CTCATTTTTATATATATAGATATACATATATTTTTTTTATTTATATTATTATATGATTGAGTGCCACGAATCCATTTTCAAGTAAGTTTATCTGTATAGATCGTTGCCAGTGCCCCTGGACTGGCTCTTGTGCGGGTGGCACATAAAATACACCATTTTGAGTGTGGCCGTTGCCAGTATCGCCTGACTTGCCTTCATGCCAGTGGCATGTAAAAGCACCCACTACACTCTCGGAGTGGTTGGCATTAGGAAGGGCATCCAGCTGTAGAAACTCTGCCAAATCAGATTGGAGCCTGGTGTAGCCTTGGATCCCACCAGTCCTCAGTCAAATCGTCCAACCCATGCTAGCATGGAAAGCGGACGTTAAACGATGATGATGATGATGATGATATACACTTTAAATAAACCCTTGATTCAATAACACTGTGTACAAACTCTATACTCAGAATGACCAATTTTAAAGACTATTGGAGTTTACTCATAAGGTATTGGAATCTTATATGTATACCATTCTGCCTAATTAATGGATTTACAAATTCAATATCCCTACATATCTCACAACTATTTTCATTCCTCCAATTCACTCTCTATTTCTTATCTTATCTAAATTAACTATTGCTTAACCATCTTCTCACACCGTCTCCGATGAAGGGACATAAAAAAATATCCTGGAAACAGTTGTAAGACCTATTTATAAATGTTCTAAAATCTATACAGCCTTGGTTTTTTATCTCATTACGAAAAGTAATTCTATATATATATATATATATATGTATACACACACACAAAGTTATATATGTAATTACATGTATACAGATACATATATGTCTATATGTGTCTGTGATTGTATGAATAAACCATTATTTATGGGAAGACCCAATAGTTTTGTATTTATTCATATAAGGCTATGCATATGCATTTGTGTTTTATGTTAATAAGTTCTGCTTTTGTGCATGTTCATGTTTTTGTGATGTAGGGCTGTATACATTACATTATGTATTTTTACTATGAGGTGTATACATGCACGTATGTCAATGTTTGCATGTATTTAAATTTGCATTTGTCTATTTATATATGACGGACTCTCCTGTCAAAGATGACGTATGAGCATTCAGCTTTTGCCAAACGACCTGCACAAATAGTTTGTTTATAAAATCTTCGTTGTCTGAACAGGTGCACGGTATACCAAACATTAGGGGTTGAAGTGATCACAATACACCACCTGCTCTAGGAGTTGAAATCACAATCACTAGGATGTGAGTGCAACAACCTAACCACCAGGACATGCGTACTCACCTGAGTGTATATGTGTGTGTGTGTGTGTGTCTAAGTATATATATATATATATATATATATATATATATACACATATACATATATATACATACATATACATATACATGTGTATATATATGTATGTAGTATATATATATATATATATATAAATATATAAATTCAAAAAGGGATAAAACTCTTTTACAGGAATTTTATCAAGAAGCCAGTGTGTAAAAAAATTTGTAAGGGAAATTTCTATTCCCAAGAATATAATTATTCGTTTATATTTATATAAAGGGCATTATTACAGAAAAATAACAACGCCACACAATATATATATATATATATATATATATATATATATGACGACTGGCACCCATGCCAACATCGTCTCCTTCATTGGACATGAAACTCGGCTTGTGAAGACCTGTTGGGGCAAACGAAAGCGAAATCGTGATGGCACTTGTGCAGGATGGCATGTATAAAGACATTCGAGCAAGATCATCACCAGTGCCGCTGAACTGGCTCCTGTGCAGGTGGCACGTAAAATGCACCATTTTGAGCGTGGCCGTTGCCAGTAGCGCCTGACTGGCCTTCATGCCGGTGGCATGTAAAAGCACCCACTACACTCTCAGAGTGGTTGGCGTTAGGAAGGGCATCCAGCTGTAGAAACTCTGCCAAATCAGATTGGAGCCTGGTGTAGCCACCTGGTTTCACCAGTCCTCAGTCAAATCGTCCAACCCATGCTAGCATGGAAAGTGGACATTAAACGACGACGACGACGATGATGATATATATATATGTATGCATGTATGTATATATGTATATGTACATGCAATATTCTGGATCAGAAAGGGCCTGTGAGTAAGGGTAATTAAGGGTTGACTCCATTCTCCCCACAACTTCAGAAGCAGAGCCTCACCGTCAGATGCAGTTTAACCTTATACCCAGAACAGTTCCTGCCAGGGTCTCACCCACTTTGGTTAAATAGATTTCCAAAACCTTGAGAGTTGACTTGGTAGATGGAGACTGAAAGAAGCCCATTGTGTAAGTGTGTGTGATGAAGGCAAGCAAGCCAAAACTTCAAAGTCACTGACACTCTTCTTGTTGAAGTTTAATAAACATGTACTCTACTAAAAAGTTTTGAGTTATCCTTCAGTTTAATGTTAAATTGGTTTTATATTTAACTTAATATGAAAGCAAACAATATATATATTAGGTGGGGCATGGGGAAATCATTACCCTGCCTGAAGATAACTGGGGGTTAACAACAATAAGGGCATCTGGCCATATGAAACTTTGCCCCAATGTATTCTCAAGTGACCCATCAAGCATAGAAAGGTAGCCATTAAAACAATGATTAGACTGTGTGACCCGGTTTTTGTCCCTGGGTAGCAACTGTTATTTCCTGTTTGCTTATCCCTAGAAAGTATGAAACATGGCTAATATTTCCTTAAAACTTTACTTTTGTTACGCTTATTGAAACCCCAAAGAATCCCTCTCAACACATGGTTATGATGCTTCTTCACTACTTTTGCTCATCAGCAGAGATACACATATTGTCAGCCACTAAGGGACATGCTCAACTGGTTACGGTCAAGCAAGTGACAAGCAAATCTGTGGCATTGAGCAGAATATTTGTTATAATGATATTTCTGCTTCAGCAACTCAGCACTGAATCTGTGTGAAATGTTATGGAAAAATAGGTCAGTTCTAAAACATTGATGTCCAGGTGACAAAAGCAAAGTTTGAAGAGAATAGTAGCTATTTCCTTCAATTTCTAAATAGAAGCAAAAGGAGGAAATAACACTTACTGGCTAAAGACAAAAATATATATAAATTTTTTTTTTACACCTAACTCTGTTATATCCATCCGGATTCCACTGTAAAGCACTTTTCGCTACATTTGGTGTGTCTTTTCTAATTGTGCTACCAATCCACTTCCACTTTTTCTTAAATATTTGCTCCCTAATCAAAACTTGATTTGTTTTTTGCCATAGTTCTGTATTGCTTATGTGTTCGGGCCATCTAATTTAAGTATGCTGCGGAATCCGGATGGATATAGAAAGAAGGACAGGCCTAAGAACTCGTGGCGTAGATCAACACAAAAGGAACTAGAGAAAGGGGAACATTCATGGCAGAGTATAAGTACAGAAGCAAAAAATTATGCGACATGGAATTCAATTCTAAGTGGCCTATACTCCGTGTTGGAGGGTTAAAGGCAAGAAAGAAGAAGAAAAAACTCTGTTAATCTATCAAAATATTGATTTCTGTCAATAACATGGCAAGTGTGGGGAGATCGTTACCTCACATGGAGACAACTGGGGGTTGACAACAGTAAGGACATCTAGCCATATGAAACTCTGCCCTGACATACTCCCACGGGATCCCTCAAACAGAAAGGTAGGCATCAAAACAATGATATTATGTTAACTTGTTACTGGAACCGTTAGAGTACTGATACCTATTACTTCTATTGCTTATTATGTTTTTTTTTTATATTTAACTCTGTTAATCTATTAAGATATTGATTTGTGTCAATAAATATTCTTCTCCAACATTTTCTTTCTTTTGTTTATATTCTGCTTTCTCTCTACTTCAATCCTCAATATTTTTATTCCATTCTTTGATCTCATTCTCTTATCTCAGTGATTTTTGTTTTTATTTTATTTTGTTTTTTTATGTATCATGACATTAATGGTTTTTTATTAATTCTCCCGTTATTCTGTGGCTGCTTCGCTACAGTTTTCTTATCTAAATTTAATGCAAATTTCCCAACTGAATTTCTGCACTGCATAAAAGTTTTCACACTGTTTGTTCTGTATTAATATAGTCAATGTTTTTGTCAACCCTTGGTGGTTAATAGAGAAAATAATAATAGTAATAATAATAATAATAATAATAATAATAATAATAATAATAATCCTTTCAACAACAACAGTAATAAAAATAATAATAGACGCAAGGCATGAGTTTTGGGGGAGGGGATAGTTGATTACATCGACCCCAGTATGTAACTGGTACTTATTTCCATGACCCCAAAAGGATGAAAGGTAAAGTTGACCTCACCAGAATTTGAAGTGAGAGTATAAAGACAGACGAAATGCCGCTAATCATTTTGTCCAGTGTGCTAACGATTCTGCCAGCTCACCACCTTAATAATAATAATAATAATAATAATAATAACAATCTTTTCTACTAAAGGCACAAGGCCTGAAATTTGGTAGGAGGGGACTAGACAATTACATTGACCCCAGTGTATCACTAGTACCTAATTTATTGACCCTGAAAGGCTGAAAGGCAAAGTCAACCTTGACAGAATCTGAACTCAGAACATTGCAATGGGCGAAATACCATTAAGCACTTCATCCAGCACGCTAATGATCCTGCCAGCACACCACCTTAATAATAATAATAATAATAATAATAATAATAATAATAATAATAATGGTATTTCGTCTGTCAGTACGTTCTGAGTTCAAATTCCACCAAGGTCGAATTTGCCTTTCATCTGTTTGTGGTCGATAAATTAAGCACCTGTTGAGTACTGGGGTCGATGTGATCGATTGTCCCCCTCCCCACAAAACTCCAGGCCTTGTGCCTATAAGAGAAAGGATTATTATCATTATCCTTTCAGGGTCGATAAAATAAGTACCAGTCATGTACTGAGGTTGATGTAATTGACTATACCCCTCCCCTAAATTTCAGGCCTTCAGTAGAAGGGATTATTATTATTATTATTATTAGGGTGGTGAGTTGGCAGAATCATTTACACATCAGACAAAGTGTTTAGTGGCATTTCTTCCAGCTTTACATTCCAAGTTCAAATGCCACCAAGGTCATCTTTGCTGTTCATCCTTTTTGGGTGGTTATAAGTATCAGTCAAGTACTGTGGCCAATGTAATCAACTTGCCCCCTCCCCTCGAACTTACTGGCTATGTGCCAAAATTTGAAAGAATTATTATCATCATTTTTGATATAGTGGCAGACAGTTGTGAGGTAGAAATGGTGAACCAAATGTTTTAGTAACGTGATTTTCAACCCTTCACTCTCTCATTTACCCCTCATTTTTGTATATTTTAAAATAAACCCGTTATTCCCATAACCTGATCCTCTGTCTCCAAAAAAGGAATATCTCACTGGCATTGGGAGCCAGAAGGAACAAAATAATAATAATACCAACAAAACTTTATTATTAATGTTTTGGATTACAGAATTCTGAATATAATAGTTTTTAATCATCATCATTATCGTCGTCGTCGTTGTTTGATGTCCATTTTCCATGCTGGCATGGGTTGGACATTTAACAGGAGCTGGCAAGGGTCCACTTGTCTGTTTTGGCATGATTTCTACAGCTGGATGTCCTTCCTAATTCCAACTACTTTACAGAGTGTACTGGGTGTTTTTACATGACAATGACATGGGCACTTTTGTGTGGCACCGGCTTGGGTGCTTTTTACATGGTGCCAGCAACTGTGAGCCTGCAACGCTAGGATCACTCAGCTCCAATTTTACTTAGCTTGACACGTCTTCTCAAGCACAGAAAACCATCAGAAGTCTCAATCCTTTGTAATTTCTTCTGTAAGGTAAAATATTCTGACCCACCCACAAACACAAAAACTGACAGCTGATTGAGAACTACAGCCTTAAAGCATTTGGTTTCAGTCCTGAACAATGCTTTAAATCATGGGGACATGTATACTTGAGTCAGATGAGGCAACAGAACACTTCCATAATTATTGGTTATGAACCAACGTACCTAGAGGAATATATTCTTTTATTCTTTCATTCTTTTTTTTCGTCTCAGTCATTTGATTGTGGCCATGCAGGAGCACTACTTTCAAATGTTTTAGTCAAAGAAATCTACTTCAGGACTTATTTTCTTAAACCTAGTACTTATTCTATCAGTCTCTTTTGCCAAACCGCTAAGTTACAGGGACATAAACACACACACCAACAATGGTTGTCAAGCGGTGGTGGGGGGACAAACACATACACAAGCACACACACAAACACGCACGCGCGCACACACGCATGTATATATATCATTTGTAAAAACATAAATCCAAAAGAAGAAGTACACTCTAAGACGTAGAACAGTATATATTAAAACTGGAGAAGGCTGGTTATGGGATAACCTTAGGCTTCCCGTTCATAAAGGATTTAGCTTTATGGTGTGAGCCCACAAGATCTTTTCTACTGATATGATCAATGGTGCCTTGTTGTAACATTTTGTTGGCTTACGCCATAAAGCTAAACCCTTTATGGATGGGAAACCTAAGGTAATCCCCACCATTTTTAATATATATATATATATATATATATATAATTGTTGAAGAGGATAACAAACATTTAAGGCAAGGCAAACATCTCAAGTCTTATTATTGGAAAGAAAATTTTTTTCCAATAATAATATTGTATATGACTTGAGATGTTTGCCTTGCCTTAATGTTTGTTGTCTTCTTTAACAATTATATACCTGCTGCATCGGAGATCTGCAATGGCTCCATAACTACCATCTCGGCTATAACCTTGAAGCCCTGGTAATCCGTTACAGCACTTACCTAGTGTACTTAATTGTTTAGATCACCTGTGAACTAAACCCCATACTTTGAGTATATATATACACACACACACACACACGCATGCACGCACACACACACACACACATATATACGCATATTTACAATGGACTTCTTTCAGTTTCCATCTACAAAATTCACTCATTCAGCCCAAAGCTATAGTAGAAAACACCTGCCCAAAGTGGCATGCAGTGGGACTGAACCCCAAACTATGTGGTTGGGAAGTAAGCTTCTTACCACACAGCCATGCCTGTGCCTATGTGCATATACATGTAGTGGTTGTTGTTGTTCTTTTGTTGTTGTTATTGTTGTTGCACTTCCTCTGTTCTATTGATATGATCAATGGTATCTTGTTGTAACATCTACCAACATGAAAGTTTCATTTACATATCTGGTTTTGCATACTGTGAAATGTGGGTGTGCATATATATCCGCAGCATCATATTTTACACCATCATCATCATTTAACATCTGCTACTGATGATGATGATATAAAATATGATTCTGCTTTGTGTGTGTGCTTGTTTATATTATCTTATATATAATTATGTGTGTGTGTGTGCATGTGTGCATGTGTGTGTGTAATCATATATATATAATTTTTTTCTGTATAATTATATATATCTAATTACACACATATACACATATCTTTACACACAAATAAACATACACACACACACACACACATATATATACACACATATACTTACATCCATATATAAAAACCTACTTATGTTGGCAGAGTCATTAGAATGTCAGACAGAATACTTCATGGTATTCAGTCCAAATCTACGTTCTGAGTTCAAATCTCACCAAGGCCTACTTGGCTGTTAGACTTGAAACCATTATGTGGTTTCACACCACCACCTATCTCCGTTAACCCTTTTGATATCAACTGGGCCAAGACTACCTCTAGTTCTATGACACAAACTTTATGTTTTAAAGTGAAGTAAACTAAAAACTTCCTTCAAAATTTTATGTTAGTTTATATTCCAAACACCAGCTTAATGATAACAAAACTATTTAATTAAATTCTTAATTAGTTTTCAAATTAATTGCAATAAAGCCAGAATATCTCAACAGAAATATGGTAACTATCAGGTCATCCCATAAGTTCTGTCTGATATTACCTTTTTTAAAAGCATTTTAGAATGTCTAATGGAATTAAAAATTATTTTTATGCATTTGTGTACATTTAAACTAATTAAATATTATTTTACAGAATAATAGAATTAAAATTTCTTTGATTAAAACCCTTTCTAACATGGAAGTATCCAAAGAGCATTTGAGGCACGTAATGCTTTATGAGTACAAGAAAGGAAATTCTGCAGTCAAAATTCTGTGCCTAAATATGTCTGTATATATGTATATATACGTATGTGAGTGTATGTGTAT
>NC_069003.1:21878863-21882179 GCF_001194135.2 Octopus bimaculoides
AAGCCTAACTGTGTTTATTGCCATTACTATCTCATATCAGCTAGTCTTGGATTTCTCTTAGAACCATTCTTGATGCCATGGACCTAATCCTGGATGAAGAGTTTAAAGTTTAAGTTCAAATTCATTTGAACACTAACATGTGCTTTCTATACTGAGCAAATCTAGCGCTCACCTAAGAAGTCTGGTGCAGGCTACAGCCTGGCCAGCCCTTGTGGTACCGTCTCACCCATGCTAACATGGAATACAGACATTAAATGATGATGATGATGATGAACAAACAATTCAAGAAATGAAAAATACAAGCGAAAAATACGAATGTGAAGATGTGCACAAGAATGATATTAGTTTGATGCTCATTGAGGGGAGAGAGTTTTTAATGTCTTGAGCAAGGCTCTTCATTGGAAAGGAGAAAGGGAAAAGTCCAAAGAAGAAGGAAAATCGCCAATGGCCCATATGTGGTTTTTGTCAACCAAATCCACTCAAGGCTTTGGTTGATCCAAAGCTATTGCAGAAGACTCTTGTACAGATTGTCACACCATGAGACAAAATCTGAAACTATGGCGTTGGAAAGTCCCCTCTCAACCTAAGGTGACATGGTGGTGGGACAATGTAATTGACAGGGACATTAGGGAAAAGAAACAGGCATGGAAGGACTGGAAGTGTGATGGTAGCAGGGAACTGTATCAGATAGCCAGAGGGAAAGCAGATAAGAAGGAATTTGCCAATATTCTGCGTCATGAGGACCAGAAACTTGAAGTATTTCATATTGCAAGACATTGTGTGAGAGAGAAGCATGATGTCATAGGATAGAAATGTGTCTGCATGGATGATGGCTTACTTGCATTTAATGAGGCTGCAAAGAGAGAGACTTGGAAATGCCACTATGAAAGGTTGCTAAATAGAGAGAATAAATGGGAGAAAGAGCGCCTGCCAAATGCCGACCCAACAGCAGGACCAGCTATCCAAATTCACAGTACCTTGGTAAAGAAAGCAGGTAAGGGTATGAAGACAGGGAAAGTTCCTGGCTCATCAGGAATCGCTGCTGACATGCTTAAAATATTTGGCAGTGTAGGCTATAGTCTAGTCACTCATATAGTTAACTAGGTGATGCACGAAAGACTCACCCAATGACTGGTGTACTAGCACCATAGTCAACTGGTGCAAAGGGAAATGAGATGCCTTTGATAGAAATAATTATAAAGGTATCAAATTGTTGGATCAGGGGATGAAAGTTACGGAGAGGATCATAGCCCAACTAATTAGGGAGATGAGATGCAGTTTGCATTTGTGCCAGAGAGAAGCACCACTGATGCTATATTTCTGGTAAGAAAGCTGCAGGAGAAATTCCTAGCCTAACATAAACCTCTGTACTTGGCTTTTGCTGACATGGAAAAAACCTTTGACAGGGTCCCCCAATTCCTTATCTGGTGGTCAATGCAGAAACTAGGGATAGAGGAGTGGTTGGTACAAGCCATGTACAGGGCTGAACAAGCCATGTACAAGAATGCTACCAGGAAAGGTAGACTGTATGATGCCTGTGGGCAAACAGCTATGCTACACGGCAGTGAAACATGAGCTGTGACTGGTGAGGACATGTGTAAGCTTGAAAGAAATGAAACTAGTATGCTCTGCTGAATGTGTAATGTCAGTGAGCATACACAACAGAGAGTAAGCGCCCTGAGAGAAAAGTTGGACATAAGAAGCCACCAGTCATGGTGTGCAAGTGAGATAACTGCATTGGTATGGTCATGTGTTGTGTATGGATGAGGACAGCTTTGTGAAGAAATATCACACACTAACAGTGGAGGAAACCTGTGGAAGAAGTAGACGCAAGAAGACATGGGATGAGGTGGTAAAGCATGACCTTTGAACACTGGGCTTCACAGAAGCAATGACAAGTGACCGAGACCTTTGGAGATATGCCATGCTTGAGAAGATCCGGCAAGCCAAATGACATTGTAGTCTTGACTGATACCAGTGTCGCATAACTGGCCCATTTGAAAGCACCTTTCAATTGTTGGATGATATGCCATGCTTGTGAAGACCTGTTGAACTGAGTGAAGTCATAGTCATGGCTGATGCCAGTGGTACCCATGCCGACAGCATATAAAATGCACCATTCGAGTGTGGCCAATGCCAGTGCCACCTGACTGGGTCATAAAAAGCATCTTTCAAGTGTGGCCGATGCCAGTGCTGCCTGACTGGCACCTGTGCCAGTGACATGTAGAAAGCACCATTGGAGTGTAGGCAATGGCAGTGCCGCCTGACTGGCACCCATGCCAGTGGCACATAAAAAGCACCATTCAGGCATAGCTGATGCTTGTGCTGCTCAACTAGCTCCCATGCCGGTGGCACGTAAAAAGCAATCACTACACTCTCAGAGTGGTAAGTATTAGGAAGGGCGTCCAGTTGTAGAAACCTTACTAAATCAGATTGGAGCCTGGTACAGCCTCCCCCCAGCTAGCCAGTTCTCAGTCAAACCGTCCAACCCATGCCAGCATGGAAAGCGGACATTAAATGATGATGACAACAATGATGAAGATGATGTTATATACACACATATAAAGAAAATGAGATGACAAAGCAAAAAACAATTATCTTATGAACGTCATTAGTTTACAGCTGTTTCTGCTATGAGATACAGTGGACTGGTAGTTGAGTGCCTGAGTAACACCTTATAGCTTCATCAGAGCCTTGAATATAAAGCACAATTCATTTGGGAAAAGAATTACGTTTATTCATATATATATATATATATAGGGAAAAGTATTATCAATGAGAAAGTCAATACAGATGTTTATAAAGAAGCATAGATCCATGTTTAAATACACACACACACTAATGTACATGTATGTGTGTGTGTATGTGGGTGTGTTTATGAGTGTGCGCACATGTTATGTGCATGTATGGATGTGGAATGAAGAAAGATTGCCACATCAAAGACAAAAAATATATGGCAACACTAAGTTCAATGCAAGGTATCTCCCTTTACACCAAGGTGAATATGTTCTTTCATCCTTTACAAGATAAAATAAGTACCAAGATATTGGGGTTAACATGACTAACTAAAACCCTTCACGATGGTGCCCCAGCTCTGACTGAAACCCATAAATGAATAAACGAATATTTGTCATTTTATTATTGTTTTTTTTCTTTATTCTTTTCCTCCTCTTCCAGACCAGACACAAAATTAGTTTGATTACAGTATTTGTCTCAAATAATGGCCGATGAACATGATATAAGAGACAAATGTTTTTTTTTTTCTGTTTAACCATTTGTTGCCAGAAGTATGTTCCAATTCTCTTTGGTTTTTGCT
>NC_069003.1:21882366-21892631 GCF_001194135.2 Octopus bimaculoides
ATATATATATATATATATATATATATATATATATATACATATATATATATGTGTGTGTATATATATGTATTCATTTCATCTAGTTGTTATGTTATAATTTCCTGAGCTATCAATTTGCCTTAGCTTGCTAAATTTTGATGTACGTAAAATCTATCTGACATTTCTCTTTCGACTTAATTTGTTTGTTTGTTTTAAACATTTTAGCTTTGACTCGACTCAAAACGCTCTCAAATTTAGTGTCATTACACTGTTTCTTTCAACACACACACACACACACACACACACACACACTCACGCAAACGTATATGTATGTATGTGTGACACAAATGTCTTTCCGTCCTGTCTATCTTTCCCAGTTTTCAAATATCATGGTGACAAAATATATATATGCGTGCAACTATGTAAAAACAGGGAAAGAAAAGAAACAAGTAAGAAAAGCAAGCCTAGTGGGCTAGAAATGTGTCAAAAAATAAACATTAATATGACATGAATGACAGAAAAATGTTAAAATCATTGAAGTTTTGTTTTTAAGGATAATAAAAAAGAATGATTGAAATAATAATAAAAAAAAAGAATTTAAATGAACAAAAAATATAATAAAAATTGAATAACTTGGTAATTTTTGCTAAAATATTTATAAATGAATAAAAAAGTGAAGGAGTAAAAAAGAATTCAATATTGTGGCTGTGTGGTAAGAAGCTTACTTCCAAACCATATGGTTCTGGGTTCAGTCCCACTGTGTGGTAACCTACTATAGCCTTGGGCCAACCAAAGCCTTGTGAGTGGATTTGGTAGAAAGAAGGTGAAAGAAGCTTGTCATATGTATTGGTGTGTGTGTGTGTGTGTTTATGTGTATGTGCGCATTTGTGTGTGTGTGCATGTGTGTGTATGTATGTGCATATAATTGTATATTTATGTGTGCATGTCTTTGTGTCTGTGTTTGTCCCCCACCACCACTTGACAACCAGTGTTGGTATGTTTACATTTCCATAATTTAGCAGTTTGACAAAAGAAATTGATAGAATAAGTACTAAGTTTACGTGGTGGGGAGTACTGGGGGGTTAATTCATTTGACTAAATATTCTTCAAGGCAGTGCCCCAGCATGGCTCTGGTCTAATAACTGCAAAAATGTAAAAGATAAAAAATACACGGTTGAAACAAATGAAATTTTAAAAAAAGAAAAAACAAGAAGAAAAGAATGAGTTACAAAAATGAACTGACCTATTGAATAAAAGTCAAAGGCAAGCAGAAATCAATAAAGAATGGGGGGAAAAATCACAGAATTGGTCCCCTTGAGGAAGAGTAGCTGCAGTTTAACTCCAAGTCGACTCAACTGAGCAAGCTTGCAATCAAAAGCCATTCAGCTATGACAATTCTGTTGTTTTTATATTTGTTATGAAAAAGAACACTGAAATCTGTTGGAAATTTTTGATAATCAAAATATTTATTCTGTTCATAAATGAAAACCGAGAGAGTTTGAAGATTATTGTGCTTGTATTGGTGTAGTTGTAAGCAACAGTCAAAATGTTAGTTGGTCTTTGTGTGTTGCTGTTGCTGTCCGTCCATTGTGGATAGCTGCTGGTTGTGCTACTATCTTGTGATGCCTCTTGTTCGTTGTCTGGTCATTGCTTTTGTGTCGTTCCAGCTCTTGGATCAGCTTCCATCTGTCATTTGTTCTCATTGCGATGAGCTTTGCTGAATATACAGTGGTGGTCTGGGTCAGAAAGAAACATGCCAAAAGATGAAATTGTTGCTGGAGCCAATTCCATGCAGAGTCTTGATTGGTCAAATATTTGTTTTAATGTTGGTAATATTCCAATGAATCACAACATCAGATATAGTAATCTGATTGCCAAATATTCCGGCTACATATTTCTGAGGACAACATAGTCTAATGTATCCTTCACTTAATGAAATGATAGCATATCTTTGAGGGAAATTTGGTTGCTATTTCTAATAGGACAAGTGACTAAATAGCGGATGACACTTTGGTTCAAATTTCCTCTTGTTTGCTGGACTCTGTTGATAATGTTTTAAGGTAGTGTCATTTCAGTGTTGGCAGTAGTGGTAGCGATGATAGTGCTGTTGCCGTTGCTGGTGGTGGTGCTCGTAATGTTGTTATGTTTGTTAGTGTGAAAGTGCATGGCTTAGTGGTCAGGGTATTTGGCTCACAATCGTAATGATATGAGTTCAATTCCCAGTGGCACATTGTATCTCTGAGCAAGAAGCTTTCTTTCACATTGCTCCAGTCCCCTCAGCTGGTAAAAATGAGTAGTACCTGTATTTCAAAGGGCCAGTCTTGTCACATTCTGTGTCACACTGAATCTACATGGGAACTATGTTACAGGTACACATGTCTGTGGAGTGCTCAACCACAATTTCACGAGCCAGCTATTCCATTGATTGGCTCAACTGGAACCTTCATCATTGTAACTGACCAAGTGTCAGGTTGTTTCTGTTGGTGGCAGTGGTGGTGGAGATGGTGGCAGTAATGTGGTGCTGTCGGAAATGAAGTTGCTGATGTTGGCAGTGATAGTGCAGCAGCTGTTATGGAGATGGTGGTGATATTGGTAGTGGTGGTCATGGTGTTGTCGTCGTTAGAATGCTGGTTGTGGTGGTGGCGTTAATGCTGGTTGTAGTAATATTGGTAACCATGTAGTTGTTAGTGATGGTGGTGGTAGTGTTGTTGTCGTTGGTGATAGTGAAAATGTTGTTGATGGTGGTGATGATTAAGTGATGGTGATGGTCATGTGGTGCTGATGGTCATGATGGCTGTGTGGTAGCAATGATGATGATGGTGGCAATAGTTGTGAAGTGTTGTTGTGGTAGTGATTATGGTAATAATGATGATGATATTGTTGACAGTGATGACTATGGTGTTATTGTTGTTGATAGTGTCATTGGAGTTGTTGGCGGTGGTGTTGTTATTGTTGCTGATATGGTGGTAGCGGTATTGGTGGAGGTGGTAGTGGTGTTTAGAGGTTGTGCTTTTCAGTTGGATTAAATCCCAAAGTTTATAGAACGTTGAAGCCTTTGGTGTAATCTGGATAGTGAAAGACAAAAGGGGAGAGGGAGAGAGAGATAAACAGACAGATAGACAGGCAGACAGACAGAAAGAGAACTGAGAGAGAGAGAAAAAGAAAGTGTGAGAGAGAGACAGACAGACAGACAGAAAGAAAAGAGAGTTGGGGAGAGAAAGAGGAGGTTTGAGAAGGAAAGAAAGCCTTATAGACATTGAGAACAAGAGGAAGTGAGAGAGAGAGAGAGAGAGTGAGAAGGAAGATAAATAAAAATTAATTATAAAAGGATTAAAAACTGCTTTAAAAAAATAGAAAAACAAACTCATTGATTAGATTTCAACTGTTTGAAGAAGAAATAATATTTCTAATTAGTTTTCTGTTGCTGCTGCTGCTGCTGTTGTTTATGTTGTTGTTGTTGATGATCATTTAATTATTTGATTATTTGTTAATGTATTCATTTGTTATTTGAAACTATGATTGAGACTTGGAAGAGAAATAGTTTTTTTTTTCTCTCTTTATTTGTAGTTTGTTGTTATTTCTGTAATGTGTTAAAAGGGACAGACTAGATGTTGGTAGACTAGTCATAGTAGATGGATGGATGGATGGATGGAGGGAGGGATAGATGGACACGTGACTGGATGGATGCATGGATAGATAGCTAGATTGTTGGATAGGTCTGCATAGAGATCTAGGTTAACAGATGTGTGGATGGATGGATGGAAAAGTTTGCCTAAACAATGAGAGAAGTAGATGAGTGGAGGGTGGATAGATAGACCAACAGATGGCCAGGTGATTGAATGAACAGAGTGACAGATGAATGGACATATGGACGGACAGATGGACAAATGAATGGTTGGATTGTTAGATAGGTTTACACAGAGATCTGGATAAGCAAATGAGAGAAGAGATGGGTGGACAGAGGGATGGACACATAGATGGACAAATGGATGATTGGATGGACTAGTGGTTGGACAGCTGATTGGACAAACAAACAGACAGGTGAGTGAATAGATGGACAGATGAGTGGATGGATGGTTGGAGAGGTTTACATAGAGAGCTAGATAAAAAGATGAGTGGAGGAATAGATAGATGGATGGACTAACAGACTGATGGACGATAAGATGAACAGATGATTGGAAGAGATGGACCATCCATCCATCTGCCTGTCTGACCATCCATGCAATGAGGCAGATGGATGGATGGTCCATCAGACCATCCCACTGACCATTCATCCATCCAAACAGACAGATTGATGGATGGTCAGATGGATAGATGAATGGATGGATGGGTACATGCACTGTTGGACAGGTTTGCATAGATAACTAGATATCAAGATGAGTAGAGAGAAGAAGGATGGATGGATGCTGTGGAGATCAGTTGGATAGACACTGCATGTAGATATCAAGATGAAGCAGACAATGTGGAGATTGATGTTGACTGAACAGCTAGATCTTGTAAGAGCTGCTAACTGGATAAATAAAATCACTTTGTAGATAATGACGGGTGAGGTAAATACTGTGTAGAGGGCAAATGGTTAACTAGAGTGAAGGTAGAGAATGGGTAGATAATGGGTAGATAGACAGACTGTGTATGTTTTTGTCAATCTCAGATCATCTCTAATCTATGATATTATTGCTGTAATCATACTTGCATTTTTTTTTCAAGTGCTCCTTCCTCTTTTAAATGTCAGAGAAGGATTTCACATTTAAACTGGCCACATCTGGCCCAAATATTCTACTTATTTAATGTTCTAACTGGCCAGATCCAGCCTTTCACACTTATCATACAATGTCGTTTCAAAAATAAACAATCACATCATTGAAATCATGAAGCCACATGATTAATTCAAAATAATCATCATCATCATTTAGCGTCTGTTTTCCATGCTGGCATGGGTTAGATGGTTTGACTGGAAGTGGTCTGCTGGAGAGCTGCACCAAGCCCCAGTCTGTTTTGGCTTGGTTTCTATGGTTAGATGCCCTTCTTAATGCCAACCACTCCATAGAATGTACTGGATGTTGTTTATGTGTCACCAGCATGGGTGCCTTTTATGAGTCACTGGCACAGGTGCCTTTTATGTGTCACCAGCATGGATGTCATTAACGTTAATGGTACCTGTGCCAGTGACACATTAATATGTCACTGGCACAGGTACCATTAATGTGTCAATGGCACAGGTACCTCTTATGAGTCACCAGCACAGGTGCCTTTTATGAGTCACCAGCACAGGTGCCTTTTATGAGTCACAGGCACCTTTAATGTGTCACTGGCACAAGTGCATTTAATGTGTCACCAGCACAAGTCCTTTAACATGCTACCGGCCTAGGTGCCATTAATGTGTCACCAACAAAGGTGCCTTTTATGCATCACCAGCAATATAAATAAATAAATATTACACTTGACAGAGAAATCTGATTGTCAAATGGTTTAAGAAAGATTTGATGGCTATTTCTAGCAAAGCAAATGACCATGTACAATACATTTTTGATTAATCAAGTGTGTAAATGCCGACTGCCCAAATTCATAAACATCCAAAATCGTAAATATCTAAAAATGTAGAAGTTTAAATTTGCACTGATCACATTTGAAACTATCCAAATTTGCAAAGATCAAAAGCAAAACTGGTAATTTCCAGATTTCAGAATGTCCAAATTTATAAACATCATAAATTGCAAATTTTCAAATGCGAAAATGTGGTTCCAGTGTGTATCCATCTGTGTGCTGAACTTAATTTATATACACCACTAAAAAGCATGAGGCTGTGGTTTTCTCTGAGAAAAATTCTCTTCATAGACATGTTGAGTTAAAAGCATGAATATCAGAGCAGTGAAGGCAAATGGTTTAGTGGTTAGAGTATCCAGCTTGCAATCGTAAGATTACATTCTGTGTCACACTGAATCTCCCTGAGAACTACATTAAGGACATGCTTGTATGTGGAATGCTCAGTCATTTGCATATTAATTTCACAAGCAGGCTGTTTTTTTTGATCAGATTAACTAGAACCCTCATTGTCATAACCAATGGAGTGCTAGTTTGTTTTATATATCAGAGCAAGGTGAGAGTCATCCAAATAGTGACTCACAAAAAATATCTGATGTATTTTGGTCTTCTTGGGTCTTATCAATGATGTGTACCTGGTTGTCACATGCCCAGACAAAATTGTCCCCTCCAAAATATGGAGTGTATATATATATACATATAGAGTGAAGGCGCATGGCTCAGTGGTTAGGGCATCGAGCTTACAATCATGAGGCTGTGAGTTCGATTCCTGGACCGGGCTACATGTTGTGCTCTTGAGCAAGACACTTTAGCTCCAGTTCACTCAGTTGTAGAAATGAGTTGCGACATCACTGGTGCCAAGCTGTATTGGCTTTTGCCTTTCCCTTAGATAACATCGGTGGTGTGGAGAGGAGAGGCCGGTATGCATGGGTGACTGCTGGCCTTCCACAAACAACCTTGCCTGGACTTGTGCCTTGGAGGGTAACTTTCTAGGTGCAATCCCATGGTCATTCAAGACAGAAGGGGGGGTCTCCTCCACATGTATAATATATATATATATATATATATATATATATATATATATACATACATACATACACACATACACGGTGCACTAGGTAAATTGTCACAATTTTATATATTTAACTTTGCACATGCACATTGTTTGTTTATGATTTTGCTGTCTACACGGTATAGTAGGGTCAGTTGGGCACTGGCTGTGAGAAAAACAGCACCATGATGCAATTCACTCTAACAGAAATTTGGAAACGACATGTTGTACTGCTTGGTATTTGTTCTGGAAGCTCCAATATGAACATTTCAGAGTGTTTGAGTGTCAATCTGAGGACAGTGCAGCCTGAGGACATGTACTGAGAGTGATAAAAATCAAACATCCAGTCAACATCATGGTGTTAGGAGCAATCACTAGTGATGGCGATGCTATGCCTCCATTCATCTTCTCACACTGCCTCAGACTCAACATGGAAGCCTACATCAAGTGCCTGAAGAAGGTAGTGCTGCCCTGGGTGAAGAGGGTGGCTGCTGGAATGCCCCATGTCTGCCAACAGGACTCTGCACCATGCCACACAAGCAGAAGAACCCAATCATGGCTGTCAGACAATTTCTGTGACCACATCACCCCTAACATCTGACAACCTAACTCCCCAGACTGCAACTGCCTTGATTATTATGTGTGGGGTACAGTTGAGCAAAAGACCAACAAAACTCCTTGTAACACCAAAGATGAACTAAAAGCAAGGATTATGGCAGCATTCACCAACTTAAGCAAGGAGACTGTCAAGAAGAGTTGCAAGAGATTCTGAAGTCATCTTGAGGCCGTGGTTGAAGCCAATGGCGATTTTATTGAACAAATTTACTCTTTGGTATTTCAAGATATTTTTATATAATTTTGGAAAATATATCTATTAAAATAAGATGTCAGTGTTATTTTCATTTTTGCATAATTTAGACAACAGTTTAATCATTGCAACCTGTATATTTATATATATAAAACAGAATTTGTGTGTGTGTGTGTGCACGTTCCATATGCATTTGAAAACTTAGTTGTTGATTTTGACGTATGGGGTGTCAAAAGGTTTAGTAATCTTATGGCTACCAAATAAACGTTATTTTCATTTACGTATTTGCATTACAAAAATTTAACATTATAATCTTTCTATAAGTCAACTATAGTAAACAACATTTTATACCACCACCACTACCATCATGACGTCACATCTATATCTATATATTATCAGATGTCTGTGTATTTGTATGTCTGTGCATAGTGTCAATGATGGAGTGAGAGGGGAAAGAAAGAAAGAGATGAGAAAAGTGAGGAAGTGGCTCTTTACTTCTCCTTCATCACAACGTTTTTCGTTTTTCGATAGAGGGAGAAATGTAAATAGTGTGTGCGAATGATTTAGAAAGAGAGAAAGAGAGAGAGAGAGTGAAAGAAACAGACATAAACTAAAAGAGAAGAACTGTTACAGAGGGCGAGAGAGAATATGTGTGATTGAGAGAAACACAGAATGAGAAAAAGACAAAGAGACAAGAGAAAGAAACAGAGAATGATAACAAGTTTCTATAGGAAAAGTTGAAAGAGAGAGAAATAGCAGGAGAGAGAGGGATAGCAGGAGAGAGAGAGAGTTACTAATGTTTGATACTGTATGTTCTATAGGTGAAGGTCAAAGAAAGTTGGCACAAAGAGAGGAGGAAAGCAGGAGAGAAAGAGATGTTGATGTTTGATACTGTATGTGTGTGTGTGTGTGTGTGTGTGTGTGTGTGTGTGTGTGTGTGTGTGTGTGTGTGTGTGTGTGTGTGTGCAGCATTCCACAATTACCATTTATTTCAATCACTCTTGTAAAGATATTCACATAGCTTTCACTCAATTTTTCATTTAATTCCCATTTTAATTTTCAAAAAAATTTCCAAGTAAAATGTTCTCACTCTCTACAATAGGAGACGGGGGTAGATGTAGATGACTAGTATTCTACAGTGAAGCAAAAACGAGCACAGGTAGCCAGAGTAAGGTCACTAGAGACCCCTGCACAATGACAGCAAAGACATGAAAATGACTGAAGGAGAGCTGCTGCATGCAGGGCCAATGAGTCACAAGAGGCATGGGAAAAACAGTTAAAACAGTTATATCAACCAAATGCAATCTGCAGGAACCAAGAGTCAAACATTTAAAGGATGCAAGACAAAGACAAGCTGCCAGAGTTGTCTATGAGACAAAGAAAAAACCAGGAGCAAACAGTTACTGCAAGATTTCGCCAATCCTCAGAGGAAAGACGTAAGCATCTTCATCAAGATAGGCTGAATATGTTTGACAAAAGAGTTGCACCTTTTAAGGGGACTTGGAAAATATCAGCTTTCAGCTATGATCCAAAACATGATTATTCTACAGATAAAATGATTATTATCAGAGCAATGTCAAAAGAGTGCAGTTTTTGTAAAGGAAAGAAATGGGAAAGAGAAACCACTACTATGTGTTGTGGTGGAGGAACGGTTGTTTTATTGACATTTGGTACACCCCAGATACTTTGAAGGCATTGCTTTTGGGAAACACAACAAGGAGCATGCACTTCTTGAAAAACATTAGGAATTATAATTCTGCTTTCCAAATGACCTCCTTTAGTAGCAATATCATAAGAGAACATGAAGCCAACTTTTAAAGTTCAAGGTCAAGTATATCATCGTATTGGATCTTTGTTGCCAACTGAAGGCAAAAATCCTGTTTTTACAGCTATATTTTGTGTCAAATTACAAGGAGCAGGCTTTGCAACAGTCGTTTAACCTTCCAAATTTGAAAGAAGAGTTAATCTTTCATCTGCAAGATATATTGCAGACAAACAATAGCTATATCAGAAGCTTTGAGTATGCATTATAATCTGCACCACCCACTGAATACAAGATAGTTATTGATGCAGACAAAAAGCCTATTGCTGAGCACAGAGGTCACTACAATGCCCCTGCTACAAATGAAATAGCAGCAATTGTTACAGGCGACAAGTATGGGAAGAGAGATATTATTATTCAAGGAAGAGGAAATAAGATTCAGCAGATAAATGCAACCCACTGATCATATATGATGCACTCCAGTATGCATTAATCTGCGTATTTGTCCTAGATGGATATCACTTTAGGATTTAAAAAAAAAAAACTGATACGTAATTTCCTTCAAAACATATGATAGAATTTCTCTCCCTTCATAAAAGTGGTAAATTTTGTATTTTCGTTTTTTATTATCTTTTTTTTGTATTATGAATTCAGAATTGATTTCTTGATTGGAGAATAAATTGAATTTAGAATAACAAATTTCTATACAATGTATTTTGCTTTTTTCTTCCAATATATAAGGAACAATTTCATTCCTGGGCAACACCGGGTGCCTCTGCTAGTATATATATATATATATACATACATACATACATACACACACACACACACACACAGATAGATAGATAGATAGATAGATAGATAGATAGATAGATAGATAGATAGATAGATAGGTTTCTTTATTAGCCACACAGGGCTCAACACAGAGGGGACAAAATACAAATGTAGAGTTTTTCTTTTCGAGGGGGTCGAAAACAAAGCAGAAAAAAAAAACAAAAGTGGGGACAACGATGAAAAAAAAACATCGCAAAACGTTTGGGGTATTTACAAAAAATACGAAATAATACAAAAAATTCCCAATAAATGGGGTGGTTATCCGTGGAAAGAAAAACCTACGAAAAGAC
>NC_069003.1:21897666-21901968 GCF_001194135.2 Octopus bimaculoides
GCAGCGTTCGTGTCACAAAGATTTTCATGGCTACAAGACGCCATCGTCTCAAAAAAAAAAATGGCTAGAAAGCCGAAATTGGTTTTTATATCCTGGAAATGTGCCACACAGGGCAGATTTCCGTCGCAAAAAACTTGCACCAGAGAGTCTACAAGTTGTTATACAACTTTGTATATAAAATAAACTTTACAAACAAACTTTTTAAAACATGAAAAAGGCAAAACTTACAGAGCCGACACGTCTACCGTCCGTCCATAGAGATAGATAGATAGATAGATAGATAGATAGACAGACAGACAGGCAGGCAGGCAGACAGACAGACAGACAGATAGATAGATAGATAAATAGATAGATACTCCTTTCTCTTTTACTTGTTTCAGTCATTGGACAGTGGCGATGCTGGGGCACCATGGGTGACAACCTCACAGGAATATGATCAGACCAATGGAACTCAAAGACAGAATGAAATATATCACACCCGGAACCAACCCCTGAGTATGATCTATGGTTTATTTTGGACTTGGTACCTATATATATATATATACACATACATACATACATACACACACACACACACACACAAGATATATATATTTATATAATGTTTTCTTGATGAGACCACAGATGAAACAAAATACATTTTGCCAAAGTTGAACAGATACAAGTGCATGTGTATATATGTTTATCGTTCCATTTCTCTATGTGTTTCTCTCTCTCTCTCTTTCTGTGTATGTGAATGTATGTATATGTATGTGAATGTATGTATATGTATATATATACACACATATACACACATGTGTGTGTGCACAGACATACATGTATACACATTTACATAAAATTTCATGATATCTTCAAAATATTGAATACTAGACTATACATACCTACATGCATTACAACATAACTTATTCCATATGTACGTACACACAGACACACGCACACAAATAGACACATGCACACACACACACACACACCATAACCTATATTTTGAACTGTTATTTATGACCAACATTAATTGTCGAAAGTCAAACATAAATTTTCTGTCAGTTATAATCTACAGTACTTTTAGTTGTCATATCCTAATTTATGTACATGTATGCACACACACACACACACACACACACACATACAGATGCATACATGCAGGCTTACAGATACTGTAATTCAGTAAGTTTATTTGTAAGGAGATTTAGCTGCTATTTCTAGCTGGTTGAATGACTGCATAGAGGCTCCCCTGTTGAGGCAAATATTTATGTCATGCATATACATGTAAGTATGTATATGTATGTATATAAGTGTGCATATATGCAAATATGTGAGTATACATACATGTATGTGTGTAAGTATGTCTGCTGGTGTGTATATATGTGTGTGAGTATGTAGGTCAAAATCTTTGGAAATGGATAGAAATGACCATGCTTTAGATGGTTCATAGTGGAGGAAAGGAGGAAAGCAGTGCATGATGGGAGGAGGGAATATGAGCAAATCATATCAGGTATGAAAGCTCAAGTGAGATGTTCATGAGGGTCTGTATGTGAGTTTACCCAAGTGTGATGGCACACAAGACAATTGTGTGGGCATGTCTACAAGGTAGTATCAAAAAGTTCCTGGACTAGTTTTGTAGCATGCTAACAGATAGCAGCACGCAGTCGCATGCCCAGTGAGGGATAGCAGTGACCTTCGTGAGAAAGTGTGCTGAGTGACGTTGCTGGGTTTACTTTGCAAGTTGTGAAATTTGTGATCATGTTTAGGCCTGTAGTCTGTGATTTTGTCATGGATAGGAAGTTGGAACAGAAAGCCAACGTGAAATTTTGAATTAAACTTGGGAAGTCTGCTACAAAGACATTGAGCATACTTCGGCAAGCTTATGGCGATGAGGCAATGGGTCATACACAATGGCTGGTATGCAATGCTTCGAGTGGCTCAAGCACTTCAAAAGTGGAAGAACATCCCTAGAAGACAATGAGCAGTCTGGAAGACCTACCACAAGTGTCACCCTTGGAAATGTGGTATTGGGAATCAAGAATTTGTCCCTTGGGACCAGACTGTCAATTGAGAATTCTACTGCAATCCTTTGAAGCATTTGAGGGAGGATATTTGGTGAAAGCGACCAGATCTGTGGAGCATAATGAATTGGATTCTTAACAATGACAATACACCCTGTCACCAAGCTCTCCTCACCAAAAACAACATGGTATTACTTCCACACCTGCTCTATTTGCCAGATTTAGTGCCTGTGGACTTCCATTTCTTCCCCCAAGATGAAAATGTAGCTCAAAGTTGCCATTTTTGATAGCACCTTGTAGACATGCCCACAAGTGTTAAATTTCATATTGGCCTGTGTGCCAACACACTCAGGTAAATTCACATACAGATCCTTATGAACATCTCACTTGAGCTTTCATACCTGATATGATTTTGCTCAAATTCCCTCCTCCCATCATGCACCGCTTTCTTCCATTATGAACAATCTAAAACACAATCATTTCTATCCATTTCTAAATATTTTGGCAGCTCATTGTATATGTATATATGTATATATGTATATATATCTATGTGCATGTGTGATTACAATGATACAATGACAATGATGACAACATTTGTACTTGTGCAATGGTCAAATGGCAAGAGACTACTTTATGTAGGTCACATTATCAGGACAGTGCCTTTGCATCCACTTCTTTAGGGGCTGGATGGATGGATAGAAACTGGGTTCACAGATGACAAAGACAAAGGAGAAGCAATGATGTTGAGGACTGGATGGTGGTGGTGGTGGTGGTGGTGTTTGGGTCCTGGTTAAAGGAACAAGTGCAGCATAAGACTACATTGTATGGTAAGGCATGGTGGTCTGGTCTGGTCTGGTCTGAGCCCACCTCACTCAACTCAGCCGCTAAGATGGAAATATGTATTCATGTACATATACATATGCGTGTATGTATATATATGCATGTATGTATGTGTATTGTGAATGCACATCTATGTACATATATATGCATTATATGTGTATGAATGTACAAGTGTATGTATGTATATGTGTATATATATATATATATATATGTATATATATATATATATATATATATATAAAATATAAAATATATATAAAATATAAAATATAAAATATAAATATAAAATATAAAATATATAAAATATAAGTAGTTCTTTGACTGCTATTTCTAAATTTTCAGTATGTTGGAGAAGCAACTCAATGCTAATCCCTGTATATTTATGATTATATATATATATATATATATATATATATATATATACATACACACACACACCTATGTATGTGTGTGTATATATATTATATAATATAATATATATTTATATATATTATATAATATATATATAAATAATATGTACATAGACACAGGTGTGGCTGTGTGATAAGAAGTTTGCTTCCCAGCCACATGGTTCCAGGTTCACTCCCACCATGTGACACCTTGGGCAAATGTTTTCAACTATAGCCTTGGGATGACCAAAGCCCTGTGAGCAGATTTGGTAGACGGTAGCTGAAAGAAGCCCATCGTGTGTGTGTGTGTATGTGTGTGTGTGTGTGCGTGTGTTTGTGTTTGCCTCCAAGCCCCACTTGAGAACCAGTGTTTGTGTGTTTATGTCCCTTTAAGTAGGGCAGGTCAGCAAAAGAGACCAATAGGATAACTACCAGGCTTAAAAAAAGCAAAATAAGTCCAGAGGTCAATTCATTTGACTAAAGACTCTTAAAGGTGGTGCCCCAGCATGGCCACAGTCTAATGACTGAAACCAAGTAAAATACATGTATATGTGGATGTGTATGTATATCTATTTAAGTATGATGCATATGTGTATGCTTATATGTATATGTATGCCTTATTCTTTTAAGCACACTGGGTCATATATACATATATATACACATGTACACATAAGATGCTGGCTGTCCACTCATGATCAAGGAAAACTATCTATGACCATTAAGAATGTTGTGGACAGTCAAATTAATATATATATATATAGTGATGCAGATAAACACAATTAGGCTTGATACACATATATATATATATATATATTCTTTTACTTGTGTCAGTTATTTGACTGCGACCATGTTGGAGCACTGCCATTAGTTGAGCAAATCGACCCCAGGCCTTATCCTTTGTAAGCCTAGTACTTATTCTATCATTCCCTTTTGCCGAACTGCTAAGTCACAGGGACGTAAACACACCAACATCAGTTGTCAAGTGATGGTGGGGGACAAACACAGACACACAAACATATATATATATATATATATACAACAAGCTTCTTTCAGTTTCCATCTACTAAATC
>NC_069003.1:21901978-21909301 GCF_001194135.2 Octopus bimaculoides
TATATATATATATATATATATATATATATATATATATATACAAAAGCTAAATTCAGAAGATAAACACATATGTACATGCATATAGATATTTTTATATATAAGTGCCAACACACGAAATTCTCAGCCTTTCAGTCACTCTGTTGCTTCTGCTAAATATTAATAAAAACATGAAAGATACTTATATTTTGAGTTCTATTTTTCCTGTTTTACATCACCATACATATATATATTGAGAAATAAATCGACTTTTACATGAGGCATAAAAAAAAAATACAGAAAACTAAGGGGAGATGCATATACACATGTATACATATACACATGCATTCACACATATACACACACTTCTACAAGCTAACATTTCTAATACCAATTATCTGTTGTCAGTCTCTTTGACACATCAAAAATCAACTGATAAATTCACCATTTTGGCCAAATTCTATCATTGCTTTTCTCGTTGTTGTTGTAGTTGCTAATGTTTCCCACTCATAAGATACTGTTGTGGCAAATAAATGAAATCATTATTATTACTGTTATTGCTGTTGTTGTTATTATTATTATTATTATTATTATTATTATTATTAAGGTGGTGAGCTGGCAGAACCATTAGCATGCCAGGCAAAATGCTCAGTGACATTTCATCTGTCTTTATGCTCTGAGTTCAAATGCCACTGGGGTCGACTGTCTTTCATCCCTTCAGGGTCGATAAATCAAGTACCAGTTGCATACTGGGGTCAATCTAAACAACTGGCCCCCCTCCCCCCAAAATTTCAGGCATTGTGTCTATAGTAGAAAGGATTATTATTATTATTATAATTATTATTATTATTATTATTAAGGTGGCGAGCAAGCAGAATTGTTAGCATGCCAGTGGTATTTTATCTGTCTTCATGTTCTGAGTACAAATGCTGCTGGGGTCAACTTTGCCTTTCATTTTTTTCAGGGTCAATAAAATAAGTACCAGTTGAGTACTGAGGTTGATGTAATCGACTATACCTCTCCCCCCAAATTTCAGGCCTTGTGCCTTTAGTAGAAAGGATTATTATTATTATTATTATTATTATTATTAAGGCAATGAGCTGGCAGAATTGTTAGCAGCATCTCATCCATCTTTATATTCTGAGTTCAAGTTCTGTTGAGATCAACTTTACCTTTCATCTTTTCGGGGTCAATAAAATATGTACCAGCTGAGCACTGGAGTCAATTTAATCAACTAAGTAAGCCCCTCTCCCAAACTTACTGGCTTTTTGTCAACCCTTTTGGGATCGATAAAATAAGTACCAGTTGATCATTGTGGTCATTGTAATCGACTTAACCCCCTCCCTCGAACTTGCTGGCCTTGTGCCAAAACTTGAAACCATTATCATGAGGGGCAATGAGCTGGTAGAATCGATCCCATATCGAACAAATGTCTTAACAGTATTTCTTCTGGTTCTTTTCATTCTGATTTCAAATGCCGC
Source organism: Octopus bimaculoides (assembly GCF_001194135.2). Classification (NCBI taxonomy): domain Eukaryota; kingdom Metazoa; phylum Mollusca; class Cephalopoda; order Octopoda; family Octopodidae; genus Octopus; species Octopus bimaculoides. The sequence goes on from NC_069003.1 coordinate 21,903,436, forward strand.
CACAGTCAACTTTGACTTTCATCCTTCCAAGGGGTCGATAAAATAAATAAGTCCCATAGGAGTCAACGTAATTAACTTACTTTTTCTCTGAAATTACTGGCCTTGTGCCAAAATTTGAAATTACTAATATTATTATTATTGATACACCCCTTTCATCAGATGTTCCTGAGGCAAATAAAAGAAATTATTTTTATTGTTATTGATGTTGTTGTTAAGAAATTATCGTTATCATCATCATCACCACACCTCCACCATCATCATCATCACTACTACTACTGGTGCTGTTGTTGTTGTTGTTGTTACTATTATTGTGGTTTGTATGCATTTGAAAAATGTTCGGTTCTGCTTCTAATTCTTTTATTTTCATTTTATTTCTTTATTTCTTTTGGTGGGAGATAGGATATTCCAACAAAGAACAATAACCAAAAGCTATAAACATATGGAGTCTTTCAGATAGCAGACCAGTTCTCTCAGCAGGAAATTAATTAGGTGCTGACCAACACTGAATTTAAAAATATGAAATAAATATATAGAAATGATATATAAATTAACAAAAAAAAAAAAACAACAAAACAACATTGTCAGCTTTTTATCTCAAAGCTCTTCTTACACAATATGAATATGTTTGGTGGAGGCAAGGAGACGGTGGGTGGGTGGCTGACTTTTATGGTTGGGACTGGAACTTGGCAGCAGGTTGTGAAAGAAGTCTGCTGTTATAGTGCTAGACTCAAAGTTGAAAACCATTTATACGTTTATATATTATTTCATATATATAGAAACACATATACACACACACACACACACACACACACACACATCATCATCGTTATCATTTAATGGCCATTTTCCATGCTGGTATGGGTTAGAGGGTTTGACTGGGACCTGCAAGCCAGAGAACTGCACCAGGCTCCATTTGTTTTCTTGGGTTAACCTTCCAAAGGTTCCCACCACAGTTAGAGATTGGCACTTCTTGATGTAACTGTCCTTATCCATGTGTGTATATATATATATATATAAATATATATATCGTGGCACTCCATTTGTTGCGACAACATGGGTTCCAGTTGATCTGATCAACGGAACAGTCTGCTGAGCACTCTACAGGCACATGTACCCTTAATGTAGCTCTCAGGGAGATTCAGCATGACATACAAAATGACAAAACTGATCCTTTGAAATACAGGTACAACAGGAACAGGAAGAAAGAGTGAGAGAAAGTTGTAGTGAAACAGTACAGCAGGGTTCGCCACCACGCCCTGCCAGAGCTTCGTGGAGCTTTAGGTGTTTTCGCTCAATAAACACTTACAATGCACAGTCTGGAATCATATCCGCGATCCTATGACCATGAGTCTGCTACCCTAACTACTGAGCCATTGTGCCTCCCCATATATATGTGTGTGTGTGTGTGTGTATACAGGGTGTGATGGGTAAATTTTCACCATTTTATATTTTTTATTACGTGCATGCACATTGTTTGTTTTTGATTTTGTCGACTACACAGTATAGTAGGGTCGGTTGGGCACCAACTGTGAGAAAAACAGCACTATGGTGCAATTGACTCTGCCAGAAATTTGGAAACGACATGCTGTACTGCTTGGCATTCATGCCGGAAGCTCCAATATGAACATTTCAGAGAACAGTGCAATCTGAGGACATGCACCAAGAGTGATATAAATCAAACATCCAGTCAACATCATGGTGTTTGGAATGATCATTAGTGATGGTCACGTTATACCTCTATTCATCTTCTCACACTGCTTCAGACTCAACATGGAGGCCTACATCAAGTGCCTGGAAGTGGAGCAATGTGAAATAACGTGTCTTGCTTAAGGACACAATGTGCTGCCAGGAATTGAACTCCCAGCCTTACAATCATGAGACAAATACCCTAACCATTGAGCAACATTCCTTCACAGCTGCTAATCTAAAAGAAAGTAACTCCACACAAATCTTACATCCTGAAAACTAAAAACTGGCACTTCATCGGTTATGACAGCAAGGGCTACAGTTGATCCAATTAACAGAAGAGCCTGCTCGTGAAATTAACATGCAAGTGGCTGAGCACTCCACAGACAGGCATAACTTAAACATAGTTCTGAAGGAGATTCTGCATGACACAGAATGTGACAAGGTTGGCCCTTTGAAATACAAGTACAACTCATTTTTGCCAGCTGAGTGAACTGGAACAATGTGAAATAAAGTATCTTGCTCAAGGATACAATGTGCCGCTGGGAACTGAACTTGCATCCTTATGATTGTGAGCCAAATACCCTGACCACTAAGCCATGTGCCTTCACCAACATTAAAAGGCAGCGAGCTGGCAGAAACGTTAGCACACCGGGCAAAATGCTTAGTGGTATTTTGTCTGCCGTTATGTTCTGAGTTCAAATTCCGCCGAGGTCGACTTTGCATTTCATCCTTTCGGGGTCGATAAATTAAGTACCAGTTATGCACTGGGGGTCGATGTAATCGACTAAATCCCTTTGTTTGTCCTTGTTTGTCTCCTCTATGTTTATCCCCTTGTGGGCAGTAAAGAAATAAGAAATGATAACATCACTAACACCACTACCAACAATGAGCAATGTGCAATAAAGGGTCTTGCTCAAGAATACAACATACCACCAGGTATTCAACTCCCAACCTTACAATCAGTTGCTGAATATCCTGACCACCAAGCTATATGCCTTCATTTAGGCCAGTTAGTGTAGATAAAATGATTGTATTTAGAATAAAACTGATCGTTTCAATTTCTGCATTACATCATTACCATGCGCACAAAGCAGAATTCCTCTCGCACGTTTTCCAATCCAGTTATTAAAAATGGTAGAATAATCCTTCCTGTTAAAGGCACAAGGCCTGAAATTCTGGGAGAGAGGACTAGTCAATTACATCGACCCCAATGTTTCTCTGGTACTTAATTTATCAACCCCGAAAGGATGAAAGGCAAAGTTGACCTCAGCAGAATTTGAACTCAGAACTTAGTGCTGGGCGAAATACCGCTTAGCATTTGTCCAGCATGCTAGTGATTCTGCCTGCTGATAGAATAATAAAAGAAGTTGGAATGTATTTGGATGCATTAATTAAAAATTTAGAATTAAAAAGTTAATGAAATAGATGGAAAAAACAGAGTTATATTAAGAAAAGGTTAATTAAATGTTTTAACTGTTGCTCATGGAAACATGGTGAAATTTTGAGAAAATGTAGAGTAATCTTGAGTCTGCAATTGAGCAAAGTTTTAAGGAGTGATTAGTTTTAATTAAAGGTGAAGGCTAAATCATTATTTTGCAGTTTGTGATTTGGTTGTCATTTATTATTGTGAACAACATATAAGGTAGAAAGTTGGTAGAATTGTGAGCACAGCAGGTAAAATGCTTAGTGGTGTTTCATCCATCTTTATGTTCTGTGTTCAAATTCTATCAAGGTTGACTTTGCCTTTCATCCTTTTGGGGTCGATAAAATAAGTACCAGTTGAACACTGGGATTGATGTAATCGACTTACTCATTCCCTGAAATTGCTAGCCTTGTACCAAAATTTGAAACCATTGTTGTGTATAATATTACTTCTATTGGAGAGTTGGTAAAGACATCTGCCAGTTGAATAATAATGGTATTTCAAATTTTGGCAGCAACAGAGCCATGATATAAGGGCAGCTTTTGTTAATTTCTTTGCAGCAACATGGAGTTTTGCTATTTTATATGAAGAATATTTTCATTTATGATATGTTTGTCTTTTATCTTTTTACTTCTTTCAGTCATTAAACTATGGCCATGCTGGGGCACCACCTTTAAGAATTTTAGTCAAATTGATTCAACCCCAATATTTATTTTTTGTAAAGCCTGGTACGTATTCTATTGGTCTCTCTTGCCAAATCACTGAGTTATAGGGATGTAAACACACCAACACCAGTTGTCAAGCAGTGGTGGGGTACAAACATAGACACAAAGACATACTCACACACTCACACACACACACACACACACATACATATATGATAGACTTCTTTCAGTTTCCATCTACCAAATCCACTCACAAGGCTCTGGTCAACCTGAGGCTATCGTAGAAAACACTTGCCCAAAGTGCCAAGCTGAGGAACTGAACTTGCAGCCATGTGGTTAGGAAGTAAACTTCTCACCATACAGCCTAGTTTAAATCCTCTATATATTTGTTTATTCAATATTTATGGGTTTAATTTGAGTTGTTCCCAAGTAGAAGGCCATTTGTGCCATTTGATTCATAGTTACTTATTCAGCTTTTGCAGTTAGATCGTTTTATTTATGTTATTAATCTCTTACAATTCAGAAGTTCTTGTCAAATCTATATTATTTTTTGATACTATATTATTTAATTATTTTATTGTAATTTTAAAATTTATTTGTACTTTTAGTAGGCAATTTATTTTGTGAACTTATTTCCTCTAATTGGATATATAGTTGATAGTTATTGATTTATGTAAGTCTTTTTCCCTTGCACGTGATTCAAGGACATTGATTAATTTGGTTAGTTTTTGGTGTGGTGTTAATTAATCTATATCAGTGTTTCCCAAGCATTTTTTCCCCTATAGCCCCCTTTAATTTCTGTTTTACTCAGACACACCTTTATAACTATTTGATGCTTAAAAAATCCTGTTCTGGCATTTTTTTATTCCATATATCACTGGTAGAGAGATGAATTGCTGCTATCTCATACAGTTAAACTTCCATCACTGACAAGACCAAGGAAGTGGTGGTCTGGTGGTCTTGGCACTGGAGATAGCAGAGAATTATCTCCCTGTTAGTAGTATAAACAGGAGGCGCAATGGCCCAGTGGTTAGGACAGCGGACTTGCGGTCATAGGATCGCAGTTTCGATTCCCAGACCGGGCGTTGTGAGTGTTTATTGAGCGAAAATACCTAAAGCTCGACGAGGCTTCAGCAGGAGATGGTGGTGAACCCTGCTGTACTCTTTCACCACAACTTTCTCTCACTCTTACTTCCTGTTTCTGTTGTGCCTGTAATTCAAAGGGCCAGCCTTGTCACACTGTGTCATGCTGAATATCCCCGAGAACTACGTTAAGGGTACACGTGTCTGTGGAGTGCTCAGCCACTTGCATGCTAATTTCACGAGCAGGCTGTTCCGTTGATAGGATCAACTGGAACCCTTGACGTCGTAAGCGACGGAGTGCCAACAACAGTAGTATAAACAAGAGTGCATTTTGCACCAAAAGCCAAAATGAGAGCTTCTGCAGTGTAGTTTGTTCTGACAGAACATCCACATTTAAGTGGAGATAAATATTATCTCTCATTATATTTTAAATATTATTAGGAAGTGTATAAAAATATTGTGAAATAGTTTGTGTATTATAAAAATAAACACCAATTTATTGTACATAAATTTTAATAACAAAACCTTACATGGACCCCCAAGAGTCATAAGAGCCCTGGTTGAGAACCACTAATCTATACATTTGAGATTCTAGGTTTGTTGTTCGTTGTTATTATTATCGTATTATGTATTGATGGTTCAGTAGGTTTTGCTCAATATATTTTGTTCGCTAGTTCTATTTTAGTATTATAGATTTTTTAGTCACAATGTCCTTTGAGGGAGGAATTTCTTCATTCTATAGATACTGTTTTTCAATTGCTAGCTTTGTAGCCATTAATCCCTATTACCTGTTATATATATATTTATATATATATATATATATACATATATATATATATATATATACATATATATATATATATATACATATATATACATATATATATATACATATATATATATACATATATATACATATATATACATATATATACATATATATACATACATATACATATATATACATACATACATACACATATATATATATACATACATACACATA
>NC_069003.1:21911191-21913062 GCF_001194135.2 Octopus bimaculoides
ATACATACACATATATATATATATATATATATATATATACATACACATATATATATATATATATATATATATATACATACACATATAGGTGTGTGGTTGTGCATAACAGGTTATAGGGATTAATAAATCAGGCAGATATCTAGTAAGCGAACTTGAAATGTTCTCCTAAGTATAGAAAAGCATTTTATATATTTCAATAGTAAATAACACGTCATTATAATTGCTTTTCCTATAATTTAATAAGCATAATTTTTTAAAGTTTTTTTTAAAATTTTATTTTAGAAACAGCTAAATCTACTGATGTAGACATTTCTATGTTTATTTTTTATTCTTTCATTGCCTGTTTGACGTCATCATGAGTTTAAATACTAAACTGGCTTTTCTTAGCATATATTTCTTCCTAACACTCTCTTTTTGCCTGCAATCATAAATTACAGCCATTTTATCAGCTCACTTTAAATTCAAGCTTTTATGAGTTACCTTCATAACACTGAGTTCACATAAATTTTGGATATTTCGAATGTTACAATTGATCCAATATAGATCAAGTAGTATTTTGTACTTTTTTCTGTATCCAGAAATGTTTACACAATAGAAATAATCATTGGAGCTGTATGATATAATGATATAGTCCTCAACTAAAGATGTGATATTCTCCACTTTTATTGATGTTTTATAAATATATACATACATATATATATATACACACATATATATATATATATATATATATATATATATATACCGAAGTAAGCACATAAATGTGCAACAAGGTGAAAAAAAGAATACTCAAATACCAGAGGTAGAGTAATATGCTTTATTTAAAAGCAGCAGAAATATAACAAAAGACTGTTACTCAGAGTTTCACGTTCCCATTCATCGGACAGTTTTGTTACAAGTAGTGTCATTTATTCCCAGGCTTCCATGGAAGCATATCGAGTCATGAGGAAATATTACCTTGGTTGGAAACAGTTAAGTGTTGGTAACAGGAAGGGCATCCAGCCATAGAAAATCAACCAATTATGATGTGAACAAAACTGTATGATGAACGGGAACATGAAACTCCGAGTAACAGTTCTTTGTTATATTTCTGCTGCTTTTAAATAAAGTATATGTATATATGTATATATATATATATATATATATATATATAATAGACACAATATATGAACATGCCAGACAGTATTTTTTAACTCATCTGTTGTCCTAAAGCAACCATCAGGCACTGCCCATGTGGCATAACAAACGAGAGACAGATAGAATGAGTACTAGGCTTAATAAAATAAGTCATCGGGTTGAATCATTTAGCTAAAATTCTTGAAGGCGATGCCACAGCATGGCCACAGTCTCGAACAAGTAAAGGATAAAATATAAAAGATGTGTTAGTATTCATGTGTAGGTGAATGCCCTTCCTAACACCAACCACTCCGAGAGTGTAGTGGGTGCTTTTACGTGCCATCAGCATGAGAGCCAGTCATATGGTACTCGCAACGGCCACGCTCAAAAAGGTGTTTTTTACGTGCCACCTGCACAGGAGCCAGTCCAGCAGCACTGGCAATGACCTTGCTCGAATGATTTTCAAATGTGCCATTCAAGAGTACTCTTTTTTCACTCTTTTACTTGTTTCAGTCATTTGACTGCGGCCATGCTGGAGCACCGCCTTTAGTCGAGCAAATCCACCCCAGGACTTATTCTTTGGAAGCCGAGTACTTATTCTATCAGTCTCTTTTGCCAAACCGCTATGTTACGGGGACGTAAACACACCACCATCGGTTGTCAAGCGATGTTGGGGAAACAAACACAGACACACAAACATATACACACACATACATATATATATAGACAGACAGACGGATAGATAGATAGATAGA
>NC_069003.1:21914654-21928697 GCF_001194135.2 Octopus bimaculoides
GATGCTTCTTATGTTCAGCTTTTCCCTCAAGATACTTACACTCTGTCGGGTATGCACACTGACATTACACATCCAGCGGAGCATACTGGCTTCATTCCTTGCGAGCTTACGCATGTCCTCAGCAGTCACAGCCCATGTTTCACTGCCATGTAGCATGGCTGTTCATACACATGCGTCATACAGTCTACCTTTTACTCTGAGTGAGTCCCTTTGTCGCCAGCAGAGGTAAGAGCTCTCTGAACTTTGCCCAGGCTATTCTTATTCTAGCAGCTACACTTTCAGTGCACCCTCCCCCACTACTAACTTGGTCACCCAGATAGCTGAAGCTATCAACTACCTCTAGTATATATATATATATATATATGTGTGTGTGTGTGTGTATACATACATATATATATAGACAGACAGACGGATAGATAGATAGATAGATAGACACACACACATATATATATATACATACATATATACATGCATATATATGTGTGTCCGTGCTTGTGTGTATATGTTTGTTGTTATTTCTTGTCTCAATTTTGCATGGTAGCTGTAAACAAGTGTCACCAACATGTAAGCAGTGCCCTCTTTTATCAATCTTCCATAAAAACATGACTGATCGTGGGGAAAGTATTTGTTTTAGTTGGAAATAGATGAGTGTAGGTGACAGGAAGGACATCAGGCCTAAGAAAATTCAGCTCAACAAATTCCATTCACCCATGTGAACATAGAAATGTGGACATTAAAACAGTGATGATGGTGTGTGTGTGTGTGTGTGTGTGTGTGTGTGTGTGTGTGTGTATATCAATGGCGTGCGGTGACTTCCAGGGTTGGGCATGCAATGAATTTCTTTGCGACCCCCTACCACCACCCGCAATTTTTCAGTAAAAAAATTTTCGCATTCCTACGATTTACATATGGGAGATTCTGAATATGCAATCACCCCCGTATGACCTAGAATAAGCAGGGAATAAAAAATGGCTATGTAGAGATGAGCCTGAAATAAGTATATTGTTTGTATCTTTCTCTCTCTTCGAAACGTCAGTATTTTCCCATCCTCACCCTCCCTTAAAAAGTCTAAAATTCATAAGTGAAATGTAATAAAGATGAAATTGGATTTTGTGAATATTTTTGCATATTCGGAATCTCTGTTAAAGGTAGGAATCCGAAAAAGATTTTTCACAAAATTTCGTTTTTCAAAGAGGTGCGATACCTATTGGTTGAGCCAAATCAATTTGAAAGGATTTAATTAAGAGAACACATTTAGTTACATTGTATGGTCATGGTTTTAGATCGTTACGCTCTCGAAGACAAGTCAGGTGTTTTATCATGCTACTTGTCAATTCCGGGAAAATTATTGATACTCAAGCAGACTGTTCTGAGACTTACTGAACTCCGTATATTAAAAGAGTACGTCTCACGCACACACATTGAAAATACACGCATATACATGAATACACACACAATGAAAGACAGCGAAAATGCAACATTGTAAAAAGCCTCCCAAAACTGTTGTGGCAGAAGTCAACATCTCTGAGATTGAAACAAGACACTTATTGAAAGTGAAACAAGACACTTATTTACGGCCGTAAATAGACTGTACCTAGCAGCACAGAAAGGAAAACCTATGTAGGTTAGGTTTGACGAAGAAGTCGAACCATTTCTCCTGCGAAACAATACTGATGTAAGAAGGTCGGACCTTACGTTATAACAAACACTAACCAAAACCTACAATATATGCCCTTTGATATATTGCACCTTTTTTGGTGCACATTGGGATTAAACACTGAGGGAAAACCGCTGTAACTTTTTTATTTTTTCATTTTGGCGATTTTCGCTTTTGATAATGTGTTCTACTTATCACGGTTATGCGATTCCGCCTATAAAATTTTTTTACCCCCTCCCCAACTTTTTTTTTTTTTTTGGCGATTTTCATTTTTGATATTGTGTTCTACATGTCCAGGTCGTACGAATAGCCGCCCTCGCAACTTAGATGTGAAAATGAACGGCTTACAATTTATATTGAAACAGCAAAAGGATCACGGCATGTAGAGTCCCCACCACGAAACTTGATATGCTAGAAATAACAGCTAAACGCGGACAATCCAAATCTTGCATTTTACTCAGAAAGTTGAACTGCGAGTTTCACGCTTTTTATCAGAGAACATATATTCGAAAACGAAAAATACAAAATAATAATAATAATAAAAAGAAAGCCTGTAACAAAATTCGAAAGCAAAAAAAGAAAACAAAAAAAAACTGTAACCTTTACCTTTCTGAAATCACTGTGGATATATTTCGGCTATGTGCTTGATAAATGTCTGAAAGTTCTCCCACGAATTCTCACACTTCATATCGTAATAATCACGGTACATTGCCTCATCAATATCTGACCATTTCATGCTACCACATGATACACTTTTGTAATGTCTCTACACTATTGGTACATAACCCCACTAACGGGATCAACAAAATTTCGTGAATGGTTCACGGTACCATGAATGTATCCCAGTTTCTGAAGATTTTGGTAACTGGGCCACGTATCCGTGAGAATCGTAGTTCCTGGCTCCACATTTTCAATGATTGCAGCTTCTAACGTTTCAGTCTTTCTATCGGTTTATATGTTGCAGGTAGCCCTTTTACTGAGTGACATCGTAAAAGCCTATCACACGAAACTTTTCAACCATTCTGCCAACCTCATATTTCCTCTTGAAAAGCAGGCTTTCATCCACTTATACAAGTGTAGTTCAGTCCACCTAATTTTTTCTTATCTTTCACTAACTTGGCTGAACATATTTCTCGGCAGTATTCGTACCATTGAATGGCCGTGTCGTTGCTAATATTGTTCCAACTCATGGAACAGGTTACTGGCAATTCAGATATAAAGTTTGCTATTATTTGAAATAATGTAAACACTGTCAAGTGGCATTTCTCTGAAATTCTTTTTTTGGGGGGGGGGAAATCGCATGACCGTGATATGTAGAACACATTATCGAATGCGAAAATCGCCAAAATGAAACGATAAAAAAGTTACATCGGTTTTCCCTCAGTGTCTAATCCCAATGTGCACCAATATATTATATTTTCATAGAAATCTTCTCTTTTCATCAATTGTTGTAATAAATCTTTTTCAATTGACATTAGTGCTAACCCAGACAGTCTTCTTTCTCCTGTTGCATTTCTTTGGTATGTTTCGACTCTACTTAATACAGAAAAAGGATCGCTCTACAGAAGCAGTGGTAGACAAAATTGTCAAAATCAACTTGCACAGATTGAAAAGAGTTCTAGCATAGCTTCAACAAGGTCACTGCTATAAATGTAACTCATTAAATGACTTACACTTCGCTTTTTAAAATCTTTCATTGAATACATCACATTGAGCTCACTTTGTAATCGAATTACATAAAAAAAATCTGCCATAAGTGATTTTTAAAGAATCTATAGAGTCCACAGGAAATTGTTTGCAATACTCATCAACTTTGTTGAAATTCAAAACTTCCATGAATTTAAACTTCTTCTAAGGCTGAATATCGTGCTTTTATTTGGTCAACTATTGTACTGATAATGTTGTTATAAAGCATTCTATAATATCGTTGGGGCACAATAGATATATTCTTCGATCTCTGAATTCCGATTTCTGCATCGACTCCATATTTTCCCCCTAACATATCATAAAAGATTGAAAAATTATCAAGTTTGTTTTCGAGTACAATTCTAGTTTTATCTATTTGCTCTTTACAATACACGATGTCATGACTTTTACTCTGGAGGATGTTAAATAAGACGTCAGTAAAAGAAAAAAAATGTCACTGAATACTTCTAACAAAAATAAGAAATCAGGAGCTTTTAAAGTGTGTAAGAATCCAATTGCTGAATTTATGGTGGTATCATCCCATGCTTCAGGATTTTCAATGAGGTGTTCAAAAAGGCTGATTATGAAATTATAATTTTCCTTTGTGGTAACAATAAGACGTGAGGAGTAATTCCATCTAGTTGTTGCTTTCGGAAAAATTCCTGTCTCATCAACAATAGAAACAAACTTAGGGTACTATTCAAGCAGAGTGGTCCCAGTGCGCTAGTCGTGACTAGTCGATCCTACAACTACCTAGCGCGAGTCCGCGTATGCAAATTAATAGATGCACGCATAAAAATCACGTGCGCATGCGCAAAACATGTATGAGGGTTTTTTTTTCTAAACAAAGTAAATAATTTCTTTCCACAAAGTAAATAATTTTTTTAAACAAAGTAAATGGTGATCTTTCTGTACTAGGCCACCATAACTTCCGGTCGTTGTGCGCACGCATACTGATTACATTATCGTATAGTGCGTTTGTTTTTAAATGACTTGAAAATATGAAAAGACATTAAATCGAAAAAAAAATGAATGGCCCACTAAACTCAAACTTTTTCCCCTGAGATTCATACAGTTCTCAAACTTTAAACACATAAACACACTATACGATAATGTAATCAGTATGCGTGCGAACAACGACCGGAAGTTATGGTGGTCTAGTACCGAAGTATTTACAAAAGTAAATAAATTATACACTACCTGTTTTTGGTAAAGAGTCCTTTAAAAAGTCTTCGTTTCTGGAAAATTCCAAATTACGACTACAGGACTTTATTCTTCTCACGTATTTATCGCCCCATAATACATACAGCCGTGCATACATCATCTGAGATGACCTGTCTTTCAAAATCTACTGTTGTTCAATGGTATCAGTACATGAGGGACATTACAAATAATTATCTTTTGCCCATGTTTCACCGCCATGTAGCATGGCAGTTCGTACACATGCATCATACAGTCTACTTTTCACTCTGAGTGAGCGGCCCTTTGTTACCAGCAGAGGTAGGAGCTCACTGAACTTTACCCAGGCTATTCTTATTCTAGTAGCTACACTCTAAGAGCACCCACCCCACTACAGACTTAGTCTCCTAAGTAGTGGAATCTTTAAACTACTTCTAGTTTTTCCCCTTGTCATGTGATGAGATCTGTTTTCTGTAAATCTTGCTTGTTATTGCACCTGTGTATCGGTCAAACACAAAAACTATCTTCCCAGTTAGCCTTCCTTTGATATTGCTGCACCTCTTATGAGTCCATAGCTTACACTGGGTACATCTTATGGCGTTTATATATATATATATATATTATTACAAATAAAAGGGTAAAGGATTATCAATTTATTAATTTATTAATAAATTAATAATTAATAATTTTTACCAAGCCCTTCGGTATGTAAACACCATTATCGGTGAAGAACTTATTTAAAAGTTCTTATACATTTATAAACATAATTAAGGGATCAGCAACAGTTGCTTCACCACATACCGAAGTTCAGAAATAGCAGCTAAAGTGCTGAAACTCCAACAGATAGCAATACTTGTAACTAACAAAGGCAAAACAAGAAGAAAAAAATAACGAACCTAACCAGTCTTAGTTAATCATACATGTGTATATATATATATATATATATATATATATACACACACACACACACATATATAAACACGTGTGTATGTGTGTGTGTGTGTATACCATTACTCAAAGCACTAAACTTTTGGTATGTATCTTCAGGTATCAGTGGAATCCTATGTTCTGAGCGATGTCTTCCACATTAAATAACTACCAGAAGTGGTACCAATCTCTTTTTTCCAATAAGTTCTTGGAAGTATTCGAACAAGTGGCCCTGACATTCTTTATCTCTTAGATGAGTGCTTGAGCCCAACCATTGCAGTCTGTGGCAGTGATAATTGATTTGTTGACCAAAAGTGATGAACAAAAACAGCAGACGGCTCGATATATGGCAGCAAGCCAACTCTTGTGGCTGCACTGCCAAGTTGATAGAACAAAGTATGGTATTAATCTGTAATTATTGACTGTATAGAGATGGAGCGAGGAGAGAGAGTGGGAGAAAAGAGAGAAACTAGAAGAAAAAACAAGATAGGAGAGGGGACAGGGAGAGAAAAAGAGTAGGAGGGAATGAAAAAGAGAGGGAGAGAGGAAACAGATAGAAAGAAATGCAAACCATATTTCACACACACACATTCTATTGATGTCATGATTAGACTTATTAAGGCAATGAGCTGGCAAAATCGTTAGCACACCTAGCAAAATGCTTAGAGGTGTTTCATCCATCTTCATGTTCTGAGTTCAAATTCCATTGAGGCTGACTTTGCCTTTCATCCTTTCAGGGTCAATAAAAAAAACACCAGTTGAGCACTGGGGTCAATTTAATTGTCTTACCCCTCCCCAACGAAATTGCTGGCCTTGTGCCAAAATTTGAAGCTATTTTTGTAAGACTTGTTAAGGTAGCAAGCTGGCAGAATTGTTAAATGCTTAGTGGCGTTTCCTCTGTCTTTACATTCTGGGTTCAAATTCCACTGAGATCAATTTTGCCTTTCATCCTTTCAGGGTCGATAAAATAAGCACCTGTTGAGTACTGGGGGTCAATCTAATTGACCCTCCCCCCTCCCCCGAAATTGCTGGCCTTATTCCAAAATTTGAAACTATTATTGTCATTGTTATTGCTGCTGTTGTTGTGCAAATGGTGAGATGGCAGAATCATTAGCATGCCGGGCAAAATGCTTAGCAGCATTGTGTCCATCTTTACGTTCTGAGTTCAAATTTCGCTGAGGTTGACTTTACCTCTCATCCTTTTGGGGTCAATGAAATAAGTACCAGTTGAGCACTGGGGTCGATATAATCAACTTAACCCCACCCCCGCTAAAATTACTGGCCTTGCACCAAAATTTGAAACCATTTTTGTTAGACTTGTTATGACAGTGAACAGGCGGAGTCGTTAACATGTTGAGTAAAATGTCTTATGGTATTTCATCTGTCTTTACATTCTCAGTTCAAATTCCACCAAGGTCAACTTTGCCTTTCATCATTTTGGGATTGATGAAGTAAGTACCAGTTGAAAACTGGGGTCAATGTAATCGACTTACCCCCTCCTCTGATATTGCTGGTCTTGTATCAAAATTTGAAATCATTATTTATATATATATATATATATGTGCACACACATATATATATATAAGAGAGAGAGAGAAGTAAAATCTAAATACATTCATCTCATACCTCCTGACTTTCTTAATATTCCATACACTCCTGATGAAATAATCATTACTGATTGGATTTATTGAACTTCAATAGCATAGGACTCTACATTACTCTCGTATGTATTGGTTTACTAAGTGGTTTGTAGCCAGGTCCACTACAGGAGCTTTTTTTTTGTTATTACTACATATAAATCCATGTATTAGACATTAAATTTATGTTTATAGGCACAGGTGTGGCTGTGTGGTAAGAACGCTTCCCAACCACGTTTCAGAGTTCAGTCTTACTGCATAGCACCTTGAGCAAGTATCTTCTATAGCCTCAGGCCAACCAAAGCCTTGTAAGTTGATTTAGAAGATGGAAACTGAAAGAAGCCTATCATATATGTATATATCTGTGTCTGTATTTGTCCCCCCCCCCCCATCACCACTTGACAACTGGTGTTGGTGTGTTTATACCTCCATAACTTAGTGGTTCAGCAAAAGAAACCAATAGAATAAGTACTAGGCTTAAGAAATAAATTTTGGGGTCAATTTATTCAACTAAAACCATTCAAGGAGTTGCTCCAGTATGGCCGCAGTCAAATGACTGAAACAAGTAAAAGAATATAAAGTGAGAAAGAGACGATGGTCTCCTTACAGTTTCATTCAACCAAATTCCCCCACAAGGCATTGATTGGTGCAGGGCTCCAGAAGAAGACCTTTATCCAAGGTGCTCCTCAGTTGAGTTGAACCAAAAAACATGGTTAAGAAGTGAGATTCTTCACACAGCTATGCCTGGATCTATGACCATGTTGGCACTGATAGACATATCTGTGCCTATAGGAAAGCTTGCACCGATAGCTATGATTGTTCCTATAGAGCCCAAACCTGCACCAATAACCATGCTTGCACTCATAAACATAACTGTGCCAGTACCTATTGCTATTCCTGTGTCTATAGCCAAGCCAGTATTTATAGTCAAGCCTATGTCTATAGCCAAGTCAGTGCTTATAGCCAAACCTGTGCCTATAGCTAAACCAGCACCTATTGCCACACTTGTGCCAATAGCCAAACCTGTGCCTATAACCAAGCCAATGCCAATAATTATAATTGTGCCTATAGCTAAGTCATTATCCCTATATTTAAAAATGAGCATTAACATACAGCAGTGACCTCATCCCCAAATCAGAAATCCTTTCATATGAAATCTTGATAGATTACCAGACAAAATCAATAGCAATCAATGTCAAAAGCTCATCTCTGTAGAGTCAATGAATTAGTTATGAAGCTGATATGGACTTGGCTTAATCAACTGTACCCCACCTCCATGGTGGTCTATTGAATCTTTTGATCTTTGGCCAATGTCAGAATTTATTGCTATTATATATGACAAGTGCCATACTGCTGTGATAAATGGGATATTGGAAGCCAAATTCTTTGATTTTTTTTTTTTACTCACTGGCCTTATCGGGCTTTTGAGGCTGATGATATTCCTCTTGAATCTTTGTAAGTCAACAGCAGTAAGACAGAAAGACATGAGCAAGGGAAGAATTCCAGAGGGCCAATGTTCTGGGAAAGGGAAGACCATGGTAGTGAGTGCAGGGTCTGGCGATGGAGACAAATAGGCCAAGAACACTTGAACAGGATAGCATGAGCCCAGCCAGATCCAAAGGGCAGAAGCCATTACAGAAGTAGTGGGAATGGCAGAGAAATGAAACAGTGCAGCCCCTAGGCCAGACAAAGAACTATATCTTATAAATGGTTTTATGCCAATCAGTTTTATGGCCCTTTTCCTGAGTGTGGTCTAAGTTGTCTGTGTATGCAGCACCAGCACCAACAGCACTGTCTCAGTTGTAGGAGCAGTGTTCTATTGTGGGCCTTACTTGTACTTTTTTGGGTACCAAAAATTATCTGAGTATATAGAGAAGCTTGCTTTCCAACCACATGGTTCCAGGTTCAGTTCCCACTACACAGCACCTTGGGCAAGTAACTTCTACTATAATCTCGGACTGACCAAAACCTTGTGAGTGGATTTGGTTGATGGAAATTGAATGAATCTTATCATGTGTGTGTGTGTCTGTGTTGTTTGTCTCCCATCACTGCTTGACAACTGGTGTTGGTGTGTTTGTGTCCCTGTAACTTAACAGTTTGGCAAAAGAAATCAATAGAATAAATACCAGGCTTAAAAAAAAAATACATATTAGGGTTGATTCATTCGACTAAAATTCTGGCCACAGTCTAATGACTGAAACAAGTAAAAGATGGAACATAAAAGATATCTAATTTCTCCTTTGTTTTTAAATCTCCCTTAAATCTCCTTTATATTAGCTGTAATTTAAGGGAGATTTGCCTGCTATTTTTAACAGATAACATGAACACATAGAAGCTTCACCACTGCCTCACTATGTCAGTCTTTGTTCAAGAAAGTGGAATATGATTCAAAGAAGATTTCACTGCTTTTTCTAGCTGATCAAACAATATGACATATGACAACTGGGGATCTGTGTAAGACTTTTGGGAGTTCATGGAAGCAAATTGGTAAACTGGGGATCCACAGCAGTATTTTAAGGGACCATGAAAAACATTTTGCTATAGAAGTATTTGTTACAAGAAACAGCTTGATTTCTTTCTCTAATGTTTTATATAGTTCAACTCACACAAGTTATTGCTTGAAAAACGAAATAGGAATTTGGGAGTCCACCAGAATAGAATGTGTGATCAAAGGGGTTCATAGGCGAAAAATGGTCAAGAACCACTGATGTAGATGTTCCCTTGTCAACTCCCTAAGTCCCAACCATTTCTTTTCTTTCTTTATTTATCTATTTATTTTGATCTGTTGCTTAGTCAGTTTTGAGATCAAATCCTGCTGAAGTCAGCTTAGCTTTTCTGTCCCTTCAGAGTTGATAAAACAGAGTACAAGCTGATCACTGGAGATGATATTATTGGTTAGCCCCATTCCCCCAAATTTCAGACTAAAATTCCTTGGGTGGTGAGATAGAATAATCATTAGGGCATCAGTGCATTTAATTCATTGGACAAAATGCTGCTAAGTATTTTGTCTGCCTTTACACAGGGTGTTCCAGAGGTCTTGGGCACATTTTGACATTGAATATTTCGAAAACTATTAAGGACATAAAAACGCATCTGATATATTCTGAAAGCTTGCAATTTCAAGTTTTTTTTTATGGAATGTTCAAAGATGTTCAATGTTCAATCAAATCTGCCATCTTCCAGCTTCTCTTGCATTGCAATGCAATAGTCATGACAAGCTGGTTCATCAGTGTCCTGCAACTGTGGGACTAACTGTAGCTTGTAAGGTGTCATCTGCAGTCGTCTTTTTAAGATACGCCAAACAGTTGTTGTAGGAAGCTGAAGTTCCCTACTGGCTCTTCTGATCGATTTACAGGGGCTCCGCTCGAAGGCAGTTCAAACTTGCTCAACTGTATCCTCTGAAGTTGAGGGGCATCCCGTTCTCTTAGCTTGGCACAAACACCCATCCTTCATGAATTTACCATGCCATCTCAATATGGACTTCCTTTCTGGTGCCTCTTTTCAGAATTTTGTGTGAAATGCACATTGAACAAGTGTCCATGATTCAGTTTTTGCAAATTCAAGGACGCAAAACGCCTTTTCTGCTTGAGTGAACGCCATTACTGGATCTGAAAAAATATGAAAATATCATTAGCATTACAAAAAACTTAATGAATTTAGCTTTAAAATGGTACCAGTTTTATCTTACTACCAATCATAGTCCATCAGATATGAGGACTTGAAATGTGCCCAAGACTTCTGGAACACCCTGTATTCTGAATTCAATTTTTGCTGAGGTCGACTTCACCTTTCATCCTCTCTGAGGTCAAGAAAATAAGTACCAGTTGTGCACTGGAGTCAATGTAATTGAACGGCTCCCTCTCCAAAATTTTACTGGAGTTCCAAGATGGGAAAAAAGGAGGGAGGATCCTCAAACAGCAGATGAGATATTATGTGGAAAAATGGGACTGAGGTAAAATGTGGGTTTATGGGATTGAGACAAAATGTGGGTTTATGGGATTGAGGTATAATGTGGAAATATGGGACTGAGGTAAAAATGTGGGTTTATAAAATTGAGACAAAATATGGGTTTATGGGACTGAGCTATAATGTGGAAATATGGGACTGAGGTAAAATGTGGGTTTATGGGATTGAGGTAAAAATGTAGGATTATGGAATTACAGTAAAATGTGGGATAATGGAATTTAGGTACAAATGTGAGAGTGTAGGATTGAAGTAAAATGTTAGACAGAAGTAGAAAATGCATTAAAGATTCATAGACAGTCAACAAGTGGCCACCAGGTATGAAGTATATTTCTGACCCTTTGGGGTAAAGGAAAGCAAAAATTTAATCTATGCATGAGGTTTTTCCTCTTTTCTTTTCGTCATGTTCAAATACATGAGGTGACCGATTTAAGACTAGGAGTGGCAGTGATGATGGGAGTAATAACAGCAGCGGTGGCGGCGGTGGTGGTAGTAGTAGTAGTAGTAGTAGCAGCAGCAGCAGCAGCAGTAGTAGTAGTAGTACTGTTGTTGCTTTGTTATTTGAGCAACCAACACACCAACAGTCCCAATAATTGACAAAAATCTGGTGGTTTTTTATAAGGACGGGGGGTGGGGAATGGGGATAGCTGAGGATTCTTTTAAACCCAAAACTATTAAATTACAGACATTAACACAATAATTCTTCCAGATCTCTTGTATTATCAAAACCAATTTTTGGTTCTGTCCTTCACCCTCACCAAACCTTTTTCATCCACACACATATTATATTCACAGAAACAGATTTCGGTCTGTGGGAACCAAATATTCACAAGATCAGAAGAGAAATTTCTACAGTGGAACTAAACTAAGAAGAACTATTTTCTCATCACACTGCCCAATTAGGGGATTTTATAAAACATACCAGGACACACACACACACACACACACACACAAACATACGCACTCACACATATATTTATAATGTACTATGTATGTATATATATATATATATATATATATATATATATATGTATATATATTATCATCATGATCTGATCATGATCATTTAACATTCACATACTGGAAATGCATATATATATATATATATACACACATAGACAATATATATATATATATATATGTATATATATGTGTGTATGTGTATATATATATATATATATATATATGTATGTGTGTGTGTGTGTGTGTGTGTATATATATATATATATATATATATATATATACTTATGCAATATACATATGAGTACGCATATGTAAGTTTATAGGTGTGTATGTGAGCTTGTGTGTGAGTATGTTTATGTTGCACGCACATATTTATACTGAGAGATTTGAGGATAGAAACATTTAAGCTATATGAACAAATATACATACAAACACCAAACACACACACACATGTCAGCATTTAACATCCACTTTCCCAACCTTGCATGGGTTGAATGCAATTTATTTGAGGCACGATTTCTACAACCAAACGCCTTTCCTGTCACCAACCTCCACATGGTTCCATGCAAGGCAATATTTCCCTATGACCAGATGGCAAAACGTGTTTCTCAGGAATGACCGGAAATAAACCACACCACTTGTGTGATGGTGGTACTTGTTTACAATCATCATATGACGACAAGACAAGAGCACCCATACACACATATTTTACTTGTTGCAGTCATTAGACTGTGGCCATGCTGGGGCACTACACTGTAGAATTTTTAGTTGAATAAATTGATCCCAGTACTTATATATGTATATATATATGCATATTTTTTTTAAGACTGGTACTTATTGTATCAGTCTTTTTTGCTGAATTACTGATTTATGAGGATGTAAACACACCAACACCAGTTGTCAAGCAATGGCAGGGGACAAACACACACACATACACACATTTTCACACACACACACATTCTCACACACACACACATTCTCACACACACACACACATTCTCACACACACACATAATCACACACATACATACTCACACACACACATACATACTTACACATTCACACACACACACACATACATACAATGTGGTAAGGTTTCAACAAGTAGAAAATCACTTGACCAGCTAAGAGAAGCAAACGGTCTTGTTCTTAGTTTGAAAAATGGCAAAATAAGTTATTTCAACCCGGTAATCCTGGGTAGCTGTATTTAACAATAGCTGTATTTGTGGTTTTTGATTGTAACATTATAAACAGCAAAATCCATACCTGGACTCAAACTGCATTCACTCATCCATTGTAACTACATGCAACTTCTTTGTTCTGTTCTTTTAAAAGTTGTTTTCTATTTTCCCTCTTTTTTCTTTCTTCTTTAACTTAGTCTTCTCCTTCAAACACTTATACATCAAAAGTGACAAAAGCGACCATCATATATGTGTCAGACAGTGTTGTTGGCACTTCGTCACTTACGACATCGAGGGTTCCAGTTGATCCGATCAACGGAACAGCCTGCTCGTGAAATTAATGTGCAAGTGGCTGAGCACTCCACAGATACGTGTACCCTTAACGTAGTTCTCGGGGATATTCAGCGTGACACAGTGTGACAAGGCTGACCCTTTGAATTACAGGTACAACAGAAACAGGAAGTAAGAATGAGAGAAAGTTGTGGTGAAAGAGTACAGCAGGGTTCGCCACCATCTCCTGACGGAGCCTCGTGGAGCTTTTAGGTGTTTTCGCTCAATAAACACTCACAACGCCCGATCTGAGAATCGAAACCGCGATCCTATGACCGCGAGTCCGCTGCCCTAACCACTGGGCCATTGCGCCTCCACTGTCAGACAATATGATGTCTACATCTAGCATATTGGATGTCCACTTAGTGGTCATACTTCTTATATGTATGTAATATAATTTTTCTGAATTTTCACATTTTTTCTATATGCTAGGCCACTGGTTTAAATTGATATTAATCAAATTAATATTCAATTTTTTTACCTTTATCATTTAAATTTATATATATGTGTATGTATATAT
>NC_069003.1:21929614-21934755 GCF_001194135.2 Octopus bimaculoides
ACATACATACACACATATACATACACATATACATACTTACATACACACATGCATACATATATATATATATATGCATACATACATACACACACATACATATATACACATACACATATGCATACATACATACACACATAGATACACACACATACATACACACATACATACACAAATACACACACACATACATACACATATACATACATACATACATACATACATACATACATAATACATGAATCATACACATACATACATACACACACATAGATACACACTTACATACATACACATGTACACACATACATACATACATACATACACATACATACATACATACATGCATGCACACACATAAATACATACATACACACACATACATACATATACATACATACATACATACACAAATACATATATACGCACATATATACCTATGTAGTTTGACCTTTCAAAAGTAAAAAACACAACCAAAATAATTGACATCACTTTACTAAACGGTCTTCTCTCATTTTCTCATATACAAACTAATAATGTCTGTCTGTGTGTCTGATATGAGCACAAGGCAGTAGGTTTTGGGGATTATGTGACAGTCATGCATTTTTGTTTTGTTTTTTCTCCAGGCCATTAAGGTTACACAATCTATTTTGTTTCATTCCACAATCAAATGAAAATTGAGTTGTTGATTCAGTTTGCTCAGATTTTATCAAGGTTATGATATTCAAAACCAGAAGTAAATGTGAAAGTCATACCAGTTATCTTCAGAGCATTGGGTTCAATCCCTAGCCAAGTTCCACCTGAAATTTATGGACATCAGAGCAAACATTTGAGTGCTGCAAATATCTGCCAAATTTGGATCAATTCATATTCTTAGAAAAGCATTTTCTGTCTAAGGTCCATTTGGCAAGGTTTAAAAAAAAAAAAAAACAAGAATAAAAGCAACAAAAACCAGTATTTTTATTTCCAAACTATACAGTGAAAGATGATGATGATGATGATGATGATGATGATGATGATGATGATGAAGATGATGATAACTAGCAACTATAGGCCAATTACTTGCTTACCATTAGTGTGGAAGCTGATAACAGGAATACTTCCAGAAAGTTTTTATGAGTACCTTGACAACCAGAATTTACTACCAGAAGAACAGAAAGGTTGCAAGAAGAAGGCTAGAGGAGCGCATGATCTATTATACATAGACAAAGCAGTTCTAAATGAAGTAAAATCTAGAAAGAAAAATCTAACAATAGCATGGATAGATTATAGGAAAGCCTATGACATGATCCCACACTCATGGATAAGTTAATGTCAGAGTATATTCAGTATAGCAGACAATGTAAGAGAATTAATTAGCTTTAGCATGAAGAAATGGAAAGCAGATCTCTACTCAGATGACACGCTCTTAGGGAAAGTTAATATTGAAAGAGAAATTTTACAGGGGTACTCGTTGTTGCCTTTAATATTTGTCTTATGTTTGATCCCCCTCAGTTTAGTATTAAGGAAGGCAAAGGCAGGGCACCAGTTCAGAAATAATAAGGGAAAAATTAACCATTTGCCCTACATGAATGATCTGAAGCTTTTTAATAAGAATGAAAAAGAGATAGATTCTTTAATACAGACTGTAAGACTATTCAGCAAAGATATAGACACAGAATTTGGCATAGAAAAGTGTGCAATATTAGTCATGAGAAGGGGACAGGTAGTCAACAGAGAAGGCATCTAATTACCAGATGGCCAGACATTAAAATCATTGAGAGGAGAAGAGAGTTATAAGTATCTAGGAGTATTAGAATCTGACAAGAGTACTAACTATAGAAATGAAAACGAAAATTGAGGAGTACAACAGAAGGGTGAGGAAGCTAATGAAGTCAAAGCTAAATGGTCTGAATCTAGTGAAGGTTGTAAATACTTGGGCAGTATCATTACTTAGATACTCAGCAGCTTTTGTAAATAGGACAAAAACTGAATTAACAAAGCTATGAATGGAGAACTCCACCCGAGGGCAGGAGTAGCAAGATTTGCTCAATTAAAGGCGGTGCTCCAGCATGGCCGCAGTCAAATGACTGAAACAAGTAAAAGAGAGTAAAAAGAGAGTATAATAATAATCCTTTCTATTATAGGCACAAGGCCTGAAATTTGGGGGAGGGGGATAATTGATTACATCAACTCCAGTACATAACTGGTACTTAGTTTATCAACACCAAAAGGATGAAAGGCAAAGTCAACCTCGGCAGAATTTGAACTCAGAATGTAGCGTTGGGCGAAATACCGCTAAGCATTTCATCCAGCGTGCTAACAATTCTGCCAGTTTGCCATCTTAATAATAATAATAATAATAATAATAATAATAATATCAAAATTAAAAGAAGAGTGCCATTGTTATCTAGTGAAAGATATTTTGACATCTTGTGTGTCTTCAACTGGTTCAAAAAATAAATTTGTCAATCTACTTCATTTTGACTCTATATCTTCAGGAGGAGTTACTTTCTATATTAATAATAATAATAATAATAATAATAATAACAATAATAATAATAGTAATAATAATAATGAACTCTTCTGTCAAAGACAATATATGTTCAGCTTTTGCTGAATGACCTGCACAAAGGGTTTGTTTATAATGATCAAATGTATGTGCTGCACATTAGCTCACTCTCTCCGTCAAATTGACATTTCCTGGACAGGTGCGTGGTGTACCACACATCAGGTGTTGAAGTGATTGCAGAGTAATGCGAGATGAAGTGTTTTGCTTAAGAACACAACACACCATCATCATCATCATCGTTTAACGTCCGCTTTCCATGCTAGCATGGGTTGGACGATTTGACTGAGGACTGGTGAAACCGGATGGCAACACCAGGCTCCAATCTAATTTGGCAGAGTTTCTACAGCTGGATGCCTTTCCTAATGCCAACCACTCAGAGAGTGTAGTGGGTGCTTTTACGTGTCACCTGCACGAGGGCCAGTCAGGCGGTAGTGGCAACGGCCATGCTCAAAATGGTGTCTTTTATGTGCCACCCGCACAAGAGCCAGTCCAGGGGCACTGGCAATGATCTCGCTCGAAGAAACCACAATCTTTCAATCATGCATGCAACAGCCTAACCACTAGGCCATGTGCCCTACAATGTAGGTGTATTGAAAAAATCAGCTTTACTTGGAATTGCACACATACTGCATAAAATACTGTCAATCTGAGGTCCTTGTTGTGACTTGACACACAGTACAAACCCCTGGTACACACAATATTGGATACTGTGTAATAATAATAATAATAATAATAATAATAATAATAATAATAATAATAATAATAATAATAACAATAATAATAATCCTTTCTAGTATAGGCACAAGGCCTGAAATTTGGAGGGAGGAGATAAATCGATTACATCAATCCCCAGTGTTTCACTGGTACTTAATTTATCAATCCCACAAGGATGAAAGGCAAAGTCAACCTCGGTGGAATTTGAACTCAGAACATTAAAACTGATGAAATGTCACTGAGCATTTTTCCTGCCAGCTTGCTGCCTTGAATAATAATAATAATAATAATAATAATAATATTAAAAATGGCTTCAAATTTTGGCACAAGACCAGCAATTTTGTGGGTGGGGGTAAGTCCCAGTAATCGACTGGTACTTATTTTATTAACTCCAAAGGATAAAATGCAAAGTCGACCTCAGTGGAATTTGATCTCAGAATGTAATAAAGATTTACGAAATGCTACCTTAGCATTTTGCCTGATGTGCTAACAATTCTGCCAGCTCACCATCTTGATAAAACTAAGAAAAAAAAAAAGAAAAAACAGCCTTAAAAACAAATAAATATACAATGAATAATTTAAAGAGAAATAATTCCAACAGACATATTTGATGAAGGAATTAAAGCACAGCAGAAATCCTAAAGTTGTTAATATTTTAAAAAAATATGGTTATTAAAACTTATTAAAGCTAAAAATACTAACGTATATATATATATATATATGTGTATGTATTGTTCAATATCTTCCTGTATTGTGCTGGTTTTAGACATTCCTCTTCTTTTTTGCTGTTTTCCTGTTTTCCAGATAATGAAACTGTCATGGCCGCTATTTGCAATTTTCACTCAAAACGTTTTGTTCATTCCCCCCCCCCTTTCTTTCAATTTCTATTGAAAGGATTTTTAAAAACTCTAGCTTTATGTATGTATTTATTTGTTTGTTTGTCTGTAGGAAACAGGGTTTTATTTTTCTATATTGAGATTAGTTTATTTTTTATTTTTAAGTGTGAATTCATTTATTTAATGTAAATTCATTCTTTGAAAATAAAAAGGAAAAAAAAAAAAATCAACAAAAGGTGTGAAATGGATGCTTGTGTGAAATAAGTTATTCTTGTTATTGTTGTTATCCATCATGTCGTTGTTGTTATTATTGTTGTTATTGCTGTTGTCATTAATGTTGTTCCGAATATTTTGTTGTTGTTATTGATCCGGCCATTGTTATTTTGTTGTTGATGTTATTGTTCCAGCAGTTGGCTGTCATTGCTTATGTTATTGTTGTTGTTATTGTTGTTATTAATGTTGTTTCTGCCCTTAATGTTGTTGTTACTGTTATTGTCATTAATGTTATTGTTATTTTGTTGTTGCTGTTATTTTATTGTTTTTGCTGTCGGCTGTCATTGCTTGTGCTGTTGTTGTTGTTGTTGTTGTTAGTGCTGTCATATGTGAGGTGTTTTTCTATGATGGTTGCGTTGAGTCGTTAGCTGTGTGTAAATGATAAACAACACTCACAAGCAATTAACAGAAGCTTTTATTTACTGTACAAAGTGTTTTCGGTGTTGGTCTTTGAATGAAGAATAAAAAAAAAACAATTTATAAACACTGAGTGAGACAAAACTCTGGGTTTTACAACAAATAACTGGTACATGTAGATCTGTTATTTTGCCATCACAACTAGAGAAATATTATGCTAAATTCATAACAGTAAATCTGTATTTTCTATCTGTTTGGCTTGAGAATAAAAACATGAGTATGGAATTGTTGAAACAACTGTCTCGACATTCTGTATTTGCAAATGGCTGGAAAATGGAAACATGAGTATGGAGTTGTTGGAACAACTGTCTCGACATTCTGTATTTGGGAATGGCTGGAAAATGGAAACATGA
>NC_069003.1:21934968-21939609 GCF_001194135.2 Octopus bimaculoides
AATGGCTGGAAAATGGAAACATGAGTATGGAGTTGTTGGAACAACTGTCTCGACATTCTGTATCTGCAAATGGCTGGAAAATGGAAACATGAGTATGGAATTGTTGGAACAACTGTCTCGACATTCTGTATTTGGGAATGGCTGGAAAATGGAAACATGAATATGGAGTTATTGGAACAACTGTCTCGACATTCTGTATCTGGGAATGGCTGGAAAATGGAAACATGAATATGGAGTTGTTGGAACAACTGTCTTGACATTCTGTGTCTGCAAATGGCTGGAGAATGAAATGAGAATAGAGTTGTCATCACAATAGCCTTGGCATTCTGAAGTCACTTTTTTACAAGCCTCATTAAAAAGTTCTAGATAGTCAAATCACGTGATGGTTCAATGCTGATTGGTCAGTTAATCAGCTGATCGATCATGTGAAATGATTGTGAATAAGCTGAGATGTTTACTTGGCTATCCAGTGATTCAGTTTTGAATCTGTTACATGTTGCTCCCTCCCAGTTCTTTTGCATTAGAATGTAAGAGAACAGAACTGTAATAATAAAGAAAAATGGAATTTATATAAAAAGAGAAAGAAAGACCAACAGAGATATAAAAAGAAAAAAATGCAGCAACATTTTTCAGCCATATTTCTTCTTTTTCTTTTTTCTTTTTCGCAATGAAAAGTTCATAGAAAATGCAAAGTTCTACATGTCTTTTTCTTTTTGCCTGGAAGATTCTAGAAAGTCAAATTACATGATGGGTTGATGATGATTAGTCAGTTAATCAGGCTATCATGTGAATTGACTGTGACTAAGTTGTGATGCTGACTCAGTTATCCAGCATTTCACTTTCAAATCTGCTACAGTGTTATCATTGTTCTATCATTATTGTTGCTGTCACTGCCCCAAATTTCAGGCCTTATGTTGTTGGCACTCCGTCGCTTACGACGTCGAGGGTTCCAGTTGATCCGATCAATGGAACAGCCTGCTCGTGAAATTAATGTGCAAGTGGTTGAGCACTCCACAGACACATGTACTCTTAACGTAGTTCTCAGGGATATTCAGCGCGACACAGAGTGTGACAAGGCTGACCCTTTGAATTACAGGCACAACAGAAACAGAAAGTAAGAGTGAGAGAAAGTTGTGGTGGAAGAGTACAGCAGGGTTCACCACCATCCCCTGCTGGAGCCTTGTGGAGCTTTAGGTGTTTTCGCTCAATAAACACTCACAACGCCTGGTCTGGGAATCGAAACCGCGATCCTATGACCACAAGTCCGCTGCCCTAACCACTGGGCCATTGCGCCTCCACCCAGGCCTTATACCTATAGTAGAAAGAATTACTTTGCTGCTGTTGTTGTTGTTGTAATTGCTGTTGTTTTTGTTCTTGTTGTTGTTGCTATTGCTCTTGCGGTTACTATTATTATTCTAATCATCATTCTGTCATTCTTGTTATTGTTATTGTTGCTAGTGTTGTTGTTGTCATTAGTGCTGTCATCGTTCTACCATCATTGCTGCTGTTGTTGTTGTTGTTGTTGTTTTTGTTATTGCTGAATCTGCCATGAGATGGTTACCAGTTATCATGTAGGCCATCGAATGAATGATGTGGAGGTGATGGTCGGTTGAGCTGGTTTCTGGCTGCGATTATATGATGCATAACACTTGTAAACAATTAACAGAATCTTTATTCATCACACAAAATATTTATCATGTTGATCTTGAAATAATAATACAACAACAAAGCATACAGACAGGAAAAGACAATTCTGTAGTTATGGGCACAAGCATGGCTGTGTGGTAAGAAGCTTGTGGTAAGGCGGTGAGCTGGCAGAAACGTTAGCACAGTGGGCGAAATGCTTAGTGGTATTTCGTCTGCCGTTATGTTGTGAGCTCAAATTCTGCCAAGGTCGACTTTGCCTTTCATCCTTTCGGGGTCGATAAATTAAGTACCAGTTACGCATTGGGGTCAATGTAATTGACTTAATCCCTTTGTCTGTCCTTGTTTGTCCCCCCTTGTGAGCAATAAAGAAATAAGAAGCTTGCTTCCCAACCACATGGTTCTGGGTTCAGTCCCACTGTGTGGCACCTTGGACAAGTATCTTTCAAGTCTTCGCATATCCTCAGTAGTCACAGCCCATGTCTCACTGCCATGTAGCATAGCTGTCCATACACAGGCACCATACAATCTGCCTTTCACTTTGCAGGAGAGACCCTTCAATACTAACAGTGGTTGTAGCTTTCTAAATTTCACCAAGACTATTTTTATTCTAGCACCTTTTTTCCAGAACCCCACTTTTTAATAACAAATTTTCTGGTGCCTCGCTTTCTAATAACAAAAAATCTGGTGCCCACCAACATTCTTTTTTCAATTCAATTACCTGGCTGATGGATACCTTGACTCATTTAGTGAGAACCCTGAGTCTGGTGCATACGGTACAGATCCTTGATTTGAGGAGACAATTTCATTAACTTTTATAATTTCAAGCCAGTTTCTCTTGGCTTCCAGCAAATTGTCAACTGCACTGAATCCATTTTTGACCAAATAAGACAAAGGAAAATGAATTGATAGTTCTCTTGTTGATGTAGAGGTGTTGGAGTATTTTCTTTCAACCTCGTCACATAGCCACATATTTGTTCCTTTCAATTTAAGCAAAGTCTTCACTGATTCATCATATTGCAATTCTGATAACTCTTCTTGGTATTGAACTGCAACATCAGAAACGTCAATCAGCAGTAGTTGAGTTAAGCAAGAGGGAAAATTCATTGCCTTCAAATCACAAAATCTGGTGTTGAAGTCCTTTATTAAGATATTCAAATGGTCAATAATTGCGGTGACAGCATTATTCGTTATCACACATCACACATTTACTGAACCAGTATAACTGACTGAAATTTCTTTTTTTGGCACATTTCAAGAGCTGTAAGGAATCCAAAAACCTTTGCTTTCACATCAACAAGCGTCATGTTTGCACCTTGGAGTTATTTATTCAAGTTTCCAAGTTTCTCAAAGATGTCTGTCAGATAACTGACAAATGCTTTTCCATCACTGTACACAGCATTTTCATTTCACATTTGTCACTATGAAAGTCATTAAGCTGATCAAATAATTCCATGAACCTTTTTAAACTATTTCCACTTGATATCCACCTTACTTCTATATGAAGCAATAATCGAACATGCTCGGCACTTTGATTTACACATAACTGCTTAAAAAGACATTCGGTTTTGGGATTTGCTTTAATGCTATTGACACACTTAATCACAGCTCGTAGAATCTCGTTAAGAGCAGGGGACAGTTTCTTGGCAACTAAGTTTTCTCGGTGTATGATGCAATGGACAATCAACATGTTTGAATTTTCATCCATCGCCATTTTTAAGCATCCTATTTGCTTGTCCATCATAGCAGGTGCCCTGTCTGCTGTGTATGACAGTAAGTTTTCTTCTGGTATTTTGTTTACATCCAAATAATGTTAAAGTTTTGCTTTGGACATCCTTTGCGGTTGTGGTTGTTTCCAATGATTCACAAAACAACATCTCTTCCTGAAAAGCCTCATGCTTAATATATCTCACATAAATCAATAACAGGGCCCCACTGTCCCAAAATATGGATTCATCCATTTGTAAAGAGAATTTTCATGATTTTAATGTCTCAATAAGCTGGTTTTCAACATCTTGCCTCATTTCATCAATTCTGTTGGAGACAGTGTTATTACTGAGTGGCATGGCCCTGACATTTCTATCGTCTTTTTGTTGTACAGTTTTTAAGAATACTGAGATAGCTGGTTTAATCAGTTGCTCTCCAGTAGTGTGATTCTGTCCATGTCTTGCTATAAGCAAGGAGATTTCGTAGCTGGCCTCAAGGGCATGAGTGTGGGACACATGTTGTGTGTCAAATAGTGAAGTGAGTTTTGTTCGGTTTTTCAAGATTTTCTTTCAGTGATTTGAAGTACTCCAAATCTGAATTAGAACTGTTAGGATGTCTTATCCTCAAGTGTGCTTTTAGCCTGCCTGCCATCATTGACTCATTATTCATTTCCTGATGACACAATAAGCAGAACAGTTTACGCTCATCATGCTCATCGGGAATAATCTCAAACTTCAAAAACTCAGCCGAATATTGACGAGTCTTCTCCTTGCTTTCTTTACTCGTTTTAAAAAGGACTGACACAAATCCAAGAAAACGATGAAGCAATGGGGATGACGATTTTTGCACAGCGTAGAAAGGAAGGGATTTGAAGCATCAATCAGTAATAGTGAGCGAGTTGACTGCTGCTTTTATAAACTCTTGACACTGGACAATAGATATTGAAACAGAAATAAATACAGTTCTATATTTAAGAGATGAGGAATTATGTACATTATCTGCCAAATCAGACTGGAGCCTGGTGTTGCCATCCGGTTTCACCAGTCCTCAGTCAAATCGTCCAACCCATGCTAGCATGGAAAGCGGACGTTAAACGATGATGATGATGATTTACATTATTTACATTTGATGGATATTTGTCCTCATCTTGTTTGTTGTTAACACAACATTTCGGAAATTTCCCCAAGACACCTGATGAAGGCTGGAGGGTATATCAGCCGAAACATTGTGTTAACAACAAACAAGATGAGGACAAATATCGTCAAATGTAAATAACGTAAATAATGTAGA
>NC_069003.1:21940001-21940842 GCF_001194135.2 Octopus bimaculoides
TATATATATATATATATATATATATATATATATATATATATACAAAGGGCTTGTTTCAGTTTCCATCTTCCAAAGCCACTCACAAGGCTTTGGTCAGCCTGAGTCTATTGTAGAAGCACCCTAGGTGCCATGCAGTGAAACTGAACCTGGAACCATGTGGTTGGCATGCAAGCTTCTTACCACACAGCTAAACCTGTGCAAATATCTTTGCATAAGGAGTAAAAAACGGTCCATTTTCTCCCTTTTTTATTTTTTTAGCATCTCTGTATTTTAAACAACAGAAATTACTATGGAGTAAAGATTTTTGCCAACATAACATGGCAGTCCTAGTTTAGGACAAATGTTGCTGTAATTTAGCCCCTGGAGACATTGTCTCCAGCTGGCTATGACACGATCTGTGTCCTTATATTTTCAAACAATTATTCTGCCAAACAATTATTCTGTGCTGATGAAGGAAATAACTCAAAAATCATGATACAGAGATATTGTTTTGAGCTGAGTGGGGGTGCTAGATTCCTTTGTTTGAAAATATAAGGACACAGATCATGTCGACTAGCCAGCTGAAGACGATGTCTCCTGGGGCTAAATTACAGCAACATTTGTCCTAAATCAGGACTGCCATGTTATGTTGGCAAAAATCTTTACTCCAATGTACTGTTGCTAAATTACTATTCTGCTTGCCAATCACATGGTTTCAAGTTCAATCCCACTGCATCACACTTTGGGTAAATGTCTTCTATTATAGCCTTGGGCCAACCAAAACCTTGTGAGTAGATTTGGTAAATGGAAACTGAAAGAAGCTCATTAAAACAAAAAGATAATATATATCTATTTACATACA
>NC_069003.1:21941000-21942033 GCF_001194135.2 Octopus bimaculoides
GTGTGTATGTGTGTGTGTGTATGTGTGTGTGTGTGTGTGTATGTGTGTGTGTGTGTGTGTCTGTGTGTGTGTTTGACTCTTCCACTGCTTGATAACCGGTGTTGGTGGGTTTACATTCCCACAACTTACTGGCCCAGCAAATGAAACTGATAGAATAAATAACAGGCTCTATAAAATAATTACTGGGTTCAATTCATTCAACTAAAATTCTTCAAGGTGGTGCCCCAGCATGGCCACAGTCTAATGATTGAAACAAGTAAAAAATGAAAAATAAAAAAATTTTTTTAATTTTTCCCAAAAATTCCAATTTCTTTTACATTTTCTCCTACTTCCATAACTTTTCCTCTTCTAACGATGTAAAAGAATTTCAAAGAAAACTGCTCCAAAACTCTACAGAAATTTGTATAAGAAAGAAATTTTTGAATAAGGCACGTAGTATACCACAGGTGAATCTGTGTAACAACAGCCCTTGAAGTATAGAAAGGTGAAAATATGAGCAATAAATGT
Source organism: Octopus bimaculoides (assembly GCF_001194135.2). NCBI lineage: Eukaryota > Metazoa > Mollusca > Cephalopoda > Octopoda > Octopodidae > Octopus > Octopus bimaculoides. The sequence goes on from NC_069003.1 coordinate 21,941,508, forward strand.
TAAGGGTAATGGATGTTGTTTATGCATGTCTGAAAAGCAAGAGCAGCTATTTACATTTTCACCTTCATCAGAAGATGATAAACAACTTTTAAGCTGTTATTCTATGTGTATCTATGTGTGTGGGGGGAGGTGGGGTTGTTTATGCGTATATGCAAGTATGTGTGTGCTTGTGAATGTGCATTATATATACATATATATATATATATAAATACACACACACGCACAAACACACACACATACATATATATATATACATCCACTTATACACCTGTGCGTGCATGCATGTGTCAGCTTGTATAAATGTTGCTGTGCATATATGTAAATGTGTATACTTATATATGCATACACATATGTATGTAAGAATGTGCATGCATATATATAAATATATATGCACACGCACACACACACATATATATATGTGTATGTATATATATATGTGTGTGTGTGTGTGTATATATATATACACACACACACACACATATATATATATGTGTATGTATATATATATGTGTGTGTGTGTGTATAT
>NC_069003.1:21942724-21945112 GCF_001194135.2 Octopus bimaculoides
GTTGCATGTTGGGAGAACAATGGCCAACCACTACAGTTATTTATGTAATGATGCACTTCAGGAATGGGGTGGGGGTGGGGTGGGGGGTCAACAACACCATTTGGAGTTTCACAGCTTCAAGTTGATATGACTATATATCATCACTATCATCATCGTTGCCATTGTCATCACAATGGTTGTCATCGTCATCATCAATATCATCATCCTTCTGCTCTTCTCCTTTTCCTCTCCACCTCCTCCTCCTCCCCTCCTCCTTCTCCTCTTTATCATCATCATCATCATCATTGTTGTCATCACTACAATCCCCACTACTGACATTGGAATCATCATCATCATTATCAGTAGCAGTGGCATCATCATCATCATCACCACCACCACCACCACCACCATCAGCATCATCAGTCACCCTTCCTTCTCCTCCTCCACTTCCTCTTCCTCCCCATCTTCATCATCATCACCATACAGAATTAATGGAAGCTCCTGGAACAGCTGGGGTCATAATTCAAGGGTAACAGATGGTGCAAACTTTGCTTGACTGAGAGGGCAAAGATCCTAAAAAATTTGCTCAATGCAGGTGTCTTCTTAAATTCAAAATGTGGAGTTTTTAGTTGGTAACCTCATGATAGAAAATCTATTTTGGAAAGGTGGAAAACATGCATAAACTGACCCTTTTCAAGCACAGCTGGAATCAATCAAAAGGAGGTAACTCCATCTCTCCCAGAATGGGTTTTTGTTTTGAAAAAATTATCTCTGCTTCAGAGTTTTCTCCATCACCAAGCGGACCAAGACCTGTATTTTTACCCCACTTGGTGAAGTGGTTATGTGTCAGCAGCCAGAAGGTCTGATGAGTTGCCTGTACTGCTAAGTGCATCAATAGACATGAAACAATAGTGACTCACTGACCAGGCTTAACCAGTGAGTGCATAAAATATTATATAAATATATATGAGGGTTAGATGAAAAGTTCATAAGTAGATCATGATACTCTCATGAAGTATGACCAAATGAGGTTTATATTTCAACATAGACCCAACCACCTTGTGGCTCACACATTTCTTCCATCAGTGCTGCAGCGCTTGGATCCCATTGGTGAAGAAGCTTTCATCCTGCTGCAGAAAGTGTAAAGAGAGGAATGTATGAGCTGCACACAAGTGTACGAGTGGTTTAGATGTTTCCAAGATGACCAAAAAAATGTCAATATTGACAAAACGTGCTGGGAGACCTGCAACCAACAGAACCGAGAAAAACATTGCAGATGGGCATGCAGCTGGGAGAGGAAATCATTGAATCACCATCTGTGAGTTATCAGAGGATGTGCAGATTAGTTACCATTCAGTTCAGTCCATTATCACTGAAGATTTGTGTATGAGATGCATGTCTGCTAAGTTTGTGCCAAAACTGCTTTCAGCTGACCAAAAAGACACTCGGGTTTCAGTTGCACAAGATCTCCTTGTTTGTGTGGAGAATTATGAAAACGTTTTGAGAACTTTGCATAGGCCTCTGAGAAGGTATCACCAAATTTTCAGCAAAATTTGATGGAGATTCTCTGCTCAACTTACTCAGTCAAGATCAATGCAACAATCACACCAAACACCCTGTACTTTGGTGATCAAAGTACAGGATGTTTGGAAAGTAACTGTGCCCTTATATTTTTATTAATATACATAATGTAGAATGCAAGAAAAGAATATGAATGAAAATCATAAACAGTGATGTTTTTTCGCATCAACACAGGTTTGCTCAAGAACAAGACACACACCCTGGTCCGGGAATTGAACACACAACATCACAATTGTAAGCCCAACACTCTAACCACTGAGTCATGCACCTTCACAACAGGACTGCAGTATGTGACACTTATTGAAACTGAACCCAAATCTATGGAGTCCAGAAGCAAACTTCTTAACCACAAGACATCCATGCCTACCTACAACTTCTTCAAAGACTCCAATGGATTAATTTTTGATGACATAGAACATGGCCATTTTCTTTAAATCCCACATTCTACCTTTTGTAGCACCAATATCAGTGTGTTTGGCAAACAGCAGAGCTGTTTGCAAACCTCCACTTGCTATCATCTTGTAAATGGTATCCGCATTCTGTTGCTTGTTTATCAACAGTGGGTGATTCTAGGTTTAAGAGAATTCTTTCCATCATCTTCTATCTGCTCATCTCTTTTATCTTTCCTAGATCAACAGAGTTATGAAGAAGTGATTGCCTATTTAATTTAGTGATTGGTGATTAACGATCCAAACTTATGGTCTGTATGATACTTTCAGCCAGCATTTATTAAATATTAACCCATTCTCACAGGTTCTATCGTAATGTGTAAGCACTGCACCATGATATGTGTGTGTGTGTGTGCGTGTGTGTGTATGTGTGTGTGTT
>NC_069003.1:21945122-21946641 GCF_001194135.2 Octopus bimaculoides
TATATATATATATATATGTATGTACATATGTATACACACATATATAGATTTACACATACATACATATACACACACACACATATATATATATATATATGCATATATGTATGTATATATATGTATATATGTATATATATATATATATATATATACACAAAAAAGAATTAATATAAACAGCCATGCACAATACACATACATATACACACACATACATATATGCATCTTCTGTATGCATGAATCTTCATGAATAGTGTGTGTGTGGGGGGGGGTGCACATGTGTGTGTGTGCATGTTTGTATAAGAGTAGTGAAAGAGAAATGGGAGAAAGATAACAGTTTTCCAAATTGAAGAATATTCATCTGGAATTGTACCTCAAAGACGAAACAATATTGGTTCACACAGCAATAAAACTCGGCTGGAATTAGTCATAGATAATATCAGTCACTTATATTTACATCATCACCACCATCATCATCATCCTCATCATCATCCATCATCATCATCATCACCACCACCATCATCATTGTCATCATCATCACTATCATCGTCAGTGTCATCGCTGTCATCATCATCACCACCATTCGTTTCCACCACCATCACCACCGCCACTACAAGAAATATCATAGACATCGGAACAGAAAGCAATCATTGATTGGTGTTAGTTGTAGTTTGTCTATCATAGTCATCAACATCTCCACCACCCACCCCACCCCTACCACCACCACCACCACCACCATCATCATCATCATCACCATTCATTCTCGCTATCACCACCACCACTTTTACTAACACAACAATCACCACCACCACCATCATCATCATCATCATCACCACCACCACTACCACCACCATCAACATCACCACTATCACCATCACAAATCTTCAACACTGCCACTACCACTATCACCACTGTGTTTCCTCCTCGTTAATTACCATTATTGGAACCTTCTCCTCCCTCTCTTCCTCCTCCTCCTCTTCCATATAAAATATTGGTGAAGCATGAAGATGAGGTGAAGTGGAATTGACACGACTTTCAGATATTGGAACAACAATAGTTTGGGAAGAATATGGTAAGTCTGTGTTAAAGAGGAACCGAACTGGAATTCTAGCTGCAGTGATTAATAATTTAGACTGACATTCAAAGACCTCTCAAAGATTGCAATCATGGAATTGAGACAATGGAACTATTACTACATCAGGTGGTCAGTTAACTAACATAGGCACAAAACCACACATCTGGGGGTAGCCAGGAGGGGAGTATAGGAGTATAACTGGTTATATATCTGCCCCCCCACCCAGTGTTTCACTGGTATTTTATTTTATCAACCTTACCACAGGCCCAGGAGTGGCTGTGTGGTAAGTAGCTTGCTTACCAACCACATGGTTCCGGGTTCATTCCCACTGCGTGGCACATTGGGCAAGTGTCTTCTACTATAGCCTCGGGCCGATCAAAGCCTTGTGAGTGGATTTGGTAGACAGAAACTGAAAGAAGCCTGTCGTATATATGTATGTATATATAT
>NC_069003.1:21946934-21947857 GCF_001194135.2 Octopus bimaculoides
GACAACCGATGGTGGTGTGTTTACGTCCCCGTAACTTAGTGGTTCAGCAAAATAGACCGATAAAATAAGTACTAGGCTAACAAAGAATAAGCCCTGGGGTCGATTTGCTCGACTAAAGGCGGTGCTCCAGCATGGCCGCAGTCAAATGACTGAAACAAGTAAAAAAAAAAATGGAACAGCCTGCTCAGGAATTTAATGTGCAAGTGGCTGAGCACTCCACAGACATGCATAACATTAACCTAGGTCTCAGAGAGATTCAGCATGACATAGAATATGACAAAGCTGGCCGTGTGAATTACAGGTACAACTCATTTTTGCCAGCTGAGTGAACTGGAGCAATGTGAAATAAATTGTCTTGCTTAAGGACCCTATGCACTGCCAGGAATTGAACTCACAGCTTTAAGATCGTAAGCCGAATACCCTAACCACTTAGTCACATGCCTTCACCAACTTTGGAAGGATAAAGAACAAAATCGACCACAATGGGATTTGATCTCACATAATGTTTATAATTAATATGGCAACAAAATGACAGTCATTGAAGAGTGATATAGAATACATTGTGGTATTTGTACAAACTCTCTACATTCTAAGTTCAAATCCCATGAGTGTTAACTCTGTTTTTCTTCCTTTTGGGAGGCATTGAAATAAATACCAATCCAAAATAATGGATTTATAGAACTATAAAGAATATCAGACAGGATGCCTTGTGGTGTTGGTTCCAGCTCTTTGTATTCTGAATTCAACTTACACCAAAACCTACTTGGGTGGTAGACTTAACCCATCACATAGTTCAACACCATCACCTGGCACCTTGAGTACTCTTAGCAGAATTCCACTCTGTCGAAAGCATTCAGGTCTAGTCTCTGGCCTGAGGGTATATATATATATATATATATATATATATATATATATATATGTGT
>NC_069003.1:21950636-21953595 GCF_001194135.2 Octopus bimaculoides
ATATAAGCCACCATTCTCCATGTTGCCACAGGTTGGGGTATTTTTGTCTCACCGCGTCTTGCAAATGCTTCACAACTGCGAAGTAAAATGTCTGGTTAACAGTTTGACCAGGAGGAACAAATTCTGTGTGAACAATTCCTTTTGCACTGATGAAACAAACCAGCATTTTCTTGACATTGGATCTCACTTGACACTCTATTTTGGGGCGTGGTGACATCGAATGCTTCAATTAACTTCATTACTGCATCGTTTCCAGGTAGTAGCTATGGCACCAGCTTTCATTGCCAGTGATGACCTTTGAAGAAAGATCTGGATCAACTTCCAACTGTTCTTCCAGTTCATGACATGCATTCAATCATGACTGCTTTTGATCTTCTGTGAGCAAACAAGGCACAAATTTTGCTGCAATTCTTTACATTCACAATTCCTCACTCAAAATTCATTGGCAGAAGCTCCAAGAAACACCAGTCATATCAGCAAGTTCATCAGTTGTTTGGTGTTGGTCCTCCAAGATCACTTCATGAATTTTCATGATCTTTTCATTCGTTCGGGAGGTCGACGGTCGCCCTTAACAAGGTTGGTCTTCAAGCAACAAGTGACGTTTCCTAAAGCATTACAGCCACTCATAAACTTGTGTTTTGCTCATGACTGCATCCTTGTAAGCTATTTGAAACATGACAACTGCTTCAGCCACCGTTTTCCCCAGCAGAAAACAGAATTTCATGGAAGCATGCGGTTCTTTCATTTCAACCATTGCAAAAATCAAAGAACAGGAGAGAAACACTGCAAAAACAAAGACGCACCATGTGACAGTACAATTTCACCCGTTGACGCTGGTCAGCACACTGATGCCTCTAGCGGCAGAAGCCTAAACTATAATGAACTTGTCCCACAAAGAATATTCCCAGCTACTTTTGGGCACCCCCTGTATGTATGTATATATATATATCATCATCATCATCATCATCATCATCATCATCATCATCTAACGTCCGCTTTCCATGATAGCATGGGTTGGACGATTTGACTGAGGATTGGTGAACCAGATGGCTGCCGCAGGCTCCATTCTAATCTGACAGAGTTTCTACAGCTGGATGCCCTTCCTAACACCAACCACTCCGAGAGTGTAGTGGATGCTTTTACGTGCCACTGGCGTGAGGGCCAGTCTGGCGGTACTGGCAATGGCCACACTCAAATGGTGTTTTTACGTGCCACCTGCACAGGAGTCAGTCCAGCAGTGCTGGAAACAACCTCGCTCAAATGTTTTGTACACATGCCACTGGCACAAGTACCAGCAAGGCAATGCTGGTAACAATCACACTCAAATGATGCTTTTTACGTGCCACCGGCACGGAAGCCAGACCGTTACTCTGGCAGTGATCCAGCTCGGATGGTGCTGTTAGCACTCCACTGGCATGGGTGCCAGTCAACGAATTTGGTTCAATTATGATTTCACTTGCCCCAACAGGTCTTCACAAGTAGAGTTTTGTGTCCAATGAACGAAGGTTGGCATGGGTGTCAGTCGTCGAATTTTAAAGGTAATGCTATGTTACATTGTAATAATCCTTATTATTATTATTATTATTGATATATATATATATATGTATATATTTGTGTATGTATATATATGTATGTATGTATAAATATACACATGAATACATGCACATACATATATATCTATATATATATATATATATTTATATATGTTTGTGTATATTATATTGGATCATCTCATAAATAATGCACTTTTTTTCATACTTCTTTTATTTTTGAAAATTAAGACAAAGTTCTTTTCTAATCTAAAATATACTATCCTTCATTTCCTGTAATGCTCTTCCATCTATCTGGTAGACTTGAAAGCCCCCCCCCCTTCCCAAATACTCCTCCAGTACTGTTCTGACCTCATCTACAGAATTCATATTTTTACCATCCAAATGATTTTGAAGACTGCGGAATAAATGATAATCAGATGAGACAATGTCTGGTGAATATGGTGTGTGGGGCATCATTTCTCATTCAAACTACTCCAGCCTTTGGAATGTTATCTTCACTATATGTGGCCAAGTATTATCTTGATAGAAGAACACCTTTCATCTTGGAACCAAAGATGGCCGTTTTTCTTCTAGTGCTGACTTAACCCACTCAAGCTGCTCAGAGTAGATCTTTTTTATCATTTGGTTAGGGTGTAACAGTTCAAAATGGCCTAAACTTTTCATATTCCACCAAACAGATAACAACACCTTACATTGGTGAAAACCTTCTTTAGCCTGGGGTGCCGGTGTTTCTCTTTTTCCTACTCACTGTCTTCAGCAATTGATAAATTTATAGAGAACCCATTTCTTATCACCAGTGACTATTTGGTCGAAAATGGTTCATTTGTGAGATGTGACAGTAAAGAAGAGCACACATTTCACTTTCTGCATGTGATTAGACTTTAGAGGAACCCATTGACACAATTTGTTGGCTTTTCTGATGGCACGTAGGTGTCAATGAATGGTTGAATGACCAAATCCAAACTTTGCTTTTAGTTCCTCAACAGTTACGATGGGATTTTGTGCCACCAGGGTTTGCAGGATGTCCTTGTGGAGTTCTACAGATCTTCCAGGACAAGGCTCCTCTTCTAGGCTATAGTTTCTGGTTTGGAATTTCTGGAACCACCATTGACATTGGCTTACACTTATTGTCCGATCCCCATATACTGCATTAATATTCCTCACACTTTCCATTGTAGTGTTAGCTTTATTGAATTCATAAAGCAAAATATGCTGAATATGCTCCTTTGTCATTTCCATTATAGCTTTGAAAAAATAACTGTTAAAATCGAACTGCAATCTTCAAAACCTGCAATAAGAATAAGGACAAGGTACAATTACTACCTGCTTTTATAGAAATTTGATGCAGGTAGTTTATCCCATCCCCCTCCAACTTTTAGTTCATGCAAATTGAAAAAAAACGCATT
>NC_069003.1:21954043-21957453 GCF_001194135.2 Octopus bimaculoides
ATATTTATCATCAGTCATTTACAAATCTCCTAATAGGATGTGTTGGAGATAAGAGAGTTGTAATTATATAGAAAATGGACAGAATCAAAAGAATGCTTCCTGTTTTCAAAGCTTCCAAGACCTGACAGGATTCTTTAGTTTTTTTTTCAAATGAACCATTTATCTCATCTTTAAAAAGAATTTTAATATACACATGCAGATATACATCCATATACACACGCATATATATAAATAAATATGTATATATATAAATAAATATGTATATATATATATATATATATATATTCTTTTTTTTTATATACATATGCATACATACACACACATATACATACACATATACACACACACACATATACATACACATGTATATGTATGTGCATGTACGTCTATATATATTTCTTTTTTGTTGCAATGAAGGAAATTCTCTTTTGATTATTTTTTTTAACTTTTAGTTTTCTATTAGTGCTTCACAGATTTTTAAATGTTATATCAAGTTGAGTGAAAAGTAAGCAATGTTTTGAAACATGAAAAATTTGTACTGGATTTTTGCAGGGTTGTGAATTTTTTTGAACATTTTTTTGCAATTGTCTGATAATACTTGCCCAATTGCATAAATAAATTAACATTGATATTTTTTTCACCATTTTTACAATCATCTGAAATGGAATTGTCAAAGTGTGAAATTCGAGCAATTTTGCTATTCAACTTCAAAAAAGGATGTAAAGCAGCTGAAACTGCTCATGATATCAACGAAACGTTTGGTGAGCAAATGACCAGTGAATGGTCAGCTTGAAAATGGTTTAAACGATTTCACAGTGGAGACCTGAGCCTTGAAGACTGTGTGTGTAGTGGATGCCCATCTGTCATCGATGATGGTCAATTAAAGACCGTCATTGAGAAATATCCATGTAAAACCACTCCAGAACTGGCAAATGAACTTCAAGTTAGTCAGAAAACTGTCTGCAACTATTTGCATGTGATCTGAAAATCAAAAAAGCTTGACAAATGGATACCACACGATTTGAATGAAAATCAGAAAATGAGCAGATATGAAATTTGTTCGTCGCATCTTCTCCATAACCAGAGCGATCTATTTCTCGACCATATTGTAACTTGTAATGTGAAGTGGATTCTGTACAATAATAAAAAATGTTCTTCGCAGTATTTGGACCAAAATGAAGCACTGAAAACCTTCCCTAGACCTGAGCTCTTCAAAGAGAAGGTCATGGTGACTGTTTGGTGGTGTACTGCTGGACTCATCCACTATAACTTCTTAAAACTGGGAAAAACCATTACTGCAGAAACATATTGTCATGAAATTGCCAAAATGAATGAAAAACTGCTACTCCTCTGTCCCAGACTGGTCAACAGAAGAGGGCCAATCATTCTTCATGACAATTCTTGACCACACGTTTCACTAATGACACTTGGCTACAAAGTTCTTCCCCACCCAGCTTATTCCCCAGACTTCTCTGCTGCTGACTACCACTTTTTCAAGCACCTTGGTGGTTTCCAGCAAGAGAAGTTAAGAAATCAAACCAATGCTGAAAGTGCATTCAAAGAGTTCTTCAGCTCCAGGACTCCAGATTTTTATGTTACCAGAATAAACAAACTTGTAACTCGTCGGCAAAAATGTGTTGATCGTAATGGTACTTAATTTAATGAATAAAATTTCAGCATTTGTGAAATATATTGTGATGGATTTCATGCTTCAAACTGTTGATTACTTTTTACTCAACATGATATATATATATATATATAGGGGTAGGTCAATTACATTGGCCCCAATGTTCAACTGGTACTTATTTCATCAACCCCAAAAGGATAAAAGGCAAAGTGGAGCTTGGCAGAATTTGAACTCACAACGTTCAGACAGATGACATGTCACTAAGCATTTTGTCTGGCATGCTAATGACTCTGCCAGCCTGCTGCCACATGTTTTAGCAATATTCGTTTAAAATTTTGGCACATGGCCAGTAATTTCGGGGTAGGGGGGAAGCCAATTACATCACCCATCCCATCCTCTTATTCCACTGGTACTTATTTTATCAACCTTGAAAGGTAAAGTTAACCACAGCTGAATTCGAACTCAGAACATAAAGACAGACAACATGCCACCAAACATTTTTGCCCAGCAAGCTAACGATTCTGCTTACTCACCACCTAACATTTTAGTAATATTAGATACCATAGCATACTGGAAAAGTTCTTGATTCAATAAAGTCATCTCTGATTCCAGTGAAGGTTGAACAATCACTCGGTGGCAAGTGGTACAAGGACCAAATGAAAAGAAAATAATCACAAGAATCCGGAATTCTCCAAGTTTTAAAAATTGTCTGATTGTCTGGAAACAAGAGGACAGCTGTGTTCACAAGTTTCTGTCTCAGCTAACATCATGTATAGATACATACATACATACATACATACATACATACATACGTATGTACATACATACATACATACATACGTACATACGTACATACATACATACATACATACATACATATATATATTTATAAACATAGCTCTGTGTGTGCGCACATGCATGTATGTGTAAGTGCACACACACACACACACACATATATTTATGTGTGTATGTAATGCATGTGTGTGTATGTATATATATATATATATATATATATATATATATATATATATATATATATATATATACACACACACACACACACACACACACACACACACACACATATATATATACATATATATATATGTAGAGAGAGAGAGGGAGGAGGTGGAAGATATCTATGTATACACATACACATACACACACACATCTACATAAATACATTCATCTCTATAGAAAAGAAGAGAACATAGAAATATCTTGTGTCCATATTCTGTATTCTTGCAGTCTTTGTTAGCAGCAGGATTCCTTTATTCCTTCTATCACAGAGCTGTCGTTTTGAAGCCCCTCACCAGTGTCTGTTGAATAATGGACTGAAGTACTTATATTCTTGTGCTGCCTGTTATCTTGTTATCTTAACATCTCCATAACATTGTGCAACAGCTCGATATATGGCTTGACCATGGCATGTGACCCAGTAAAACATCAAGTCTTTTGTTTCTGTCTGTATGTCTTTGAGATTATGGTAAACAACAATCTCTTCTCCACTTATCAGTTCATTGCTGACAAACGTGCAAGTATACACATGTAGGCAACTCTGCATGGACACACACTTTTGTAAGTTTATATCTATGTATAGCAGGAGTGGCTGTGTGGTAAGTAGCTTGCTTACCAACCACATGGTTCCGGGTTCAGTCCCAGTGTGGCACCTTGGGCAAGTGTCTTCTACTATAGCCTCGGGCTGACCAAAGCCTTGTGAGTGGATTTGGTAGACGGAAACTGAAAGAAGCCCGTCGTATATATATATATATGTATATATATA
>NC_069003.1:21958478-21960953 GCF_001194135.2 Octopus bimaculoides
TGTTTTACAGTGCTTCTCCCCTGTTTGTTGATCTTTGTGATGGTTGAAATGAAGGAACAGCATGCTTCCATGAAATTCTGTTTTCTGCTAGGGGAAAACAACAGCTGAAACAGTTTTCACGCTTCAAACAGCTTACAAGGATGCTGCCATGATCAAAACACAAGTTTACGAGTGGTTTCCTTACTTCAGGAATGGTCACTTGAAGGAGGAAGAGGATACACAGGTGCGAACACACACACACTCACACAAGCACACACACATATATTAGGTAAAAATCACAGCTATGAATATGGTGTAAAGCATAAACAAACAATGGTTGTATACTTAAAGAGCTTGCTTCCCAACCATGTCAGTTTGGGTTCAGTCCCACTGCATGGAACCTGAGCAAATATTTTCTATTATAGCCAAAGCCTGGATTGAAAGATGGATGGAAACTGAAAGAAGCCAGCCATGTATGTGTCATCATCATCATCATCATCGTTTAACGTCCGCCTTCCATGCTAATACTTTTATTCTTTTACTTGTTTCAATCATTTTGACTGTGGCCATGCTGGAGCACTGCCTCTAGTCGAACAAAATTGACCCCAGGACTTATTCTTTGTAAGACTAGTACTTATTCTATCAGTTTCTTTTGCCAAGCTGCTAAGTTATGGGGACGTAAACACACCAGTATGCCAGCATCGGTTGTCAAGCGATGGCAGAGGGATAAACACAGACACACACATAAATACATACATATATATATATATATATATATATATATACACACACACACACAACAGGTTTCTTTCAGTTTCCATCCACCAAATCTACTCACAAGACTTTGGTCAGCCTGAGGCTATATTAGAAGACGCATGCCTAAGGTGCTATGAAGTTGAACTGAACCCAGAACCATGTGGTTGTGAAGCAAACTACTTACCACACAGTCATACCTGTGGCTATAAATATATATATATATATGTATATATATATATATATATAGAGAGAGAGAGAGGGTATGATGGATAAATTGTCACCATTTTACATTTTTAATTTCATGCATGTGCATTGTTTGTTTTTGATTTTGTCGACTACACAGTATAGTAGGGTTAATTGGGCATCATCTGTGAGAAAAACAGTATCATGACGCAATTCACTCTGCCAGAAATTTGGAAACGACATGCTGTACTGTTTGGCATTCATGTACCATGCCACAGAAGCAGGAGAACCCAGTCATGGCTGTCAGACAATTTCTACGACCACATCACCTCAAACATCTGGCTACCTGACTCCCTAGGCTGCAACCCCCTCGATTATTGTGTGGGGTGCAGTTGAGTGAGAGACCAACAAAACTCCTTATAACGCCAAAGATGAACTGAAGGCAAGGATTATGGCAGCATTCACCAACTTAAATAAGGAGACCATCCAGAAGAGTTGCAGGAGATTCCAAAGTCGTCGGGAGTCTGTGGTTGCAGCCAATGGCAATTTTATTGAATAAATTTACTCTTTAGTATTTCAAGATATTTTAATGTAATTTTGGTAAATATATCTGTTAAAACAAGATGTCAGTGTTATTTTCATTTTAAGCATATTTTAGATAACAGTTAATTCACCGCACCCTGTATATATATATATATATGTGTGTGGGTGTGTATATTTATAGCAAAATTTATGTGTGTGTGTATCTTTTATCTTTATTGGTTTCAAATTTTGGCTCAAGGCCAGGAATTTGGGAGGAGGGTGCTAGTTGATTACATCGTTCCCAGTGTTCAACTAGTACTTAATCTATCGACCCCCAAAAGAATTAAAGGCAAAGTTGACCTCGGCAGAATTTGAACCCAGAATGTGCTGACAGGACTAAGCATTTTGCCCTGTGTGCTAATGATTCTACCAGCTTACCACCTTATTGGCGCTGGACTGGTAGAATCATTAAAGCATTGGACAAAATTACTTTGCTGTATTTGAACTGGTTCCTCATGTTACGAGTTCAATTCTCACTGTGGTCAATTTTATCTTTTATCTTTAATATTTTATCTTTTTACGTGTTTCAGTCATTAGACTGTGGCCATGCTGTAGCACCACATTCAAAAATTTTCAGTCAAACTAATCAGCCCCAGCACTTTTTTTTAAGCCTGGTACTTATTCTATCAGTCTCTTATACCAAACCACTGAGTTTTGAGAGATGTAAACAAACACCAGTGCTCAAACAAATGCATGCACACACACACATACATATATATATACACACACAGGTGTGCAAATAAGTGCAAAACAAGGTGGAAAAAGTACTACTCGAATACAAGGTGGAGTAATATGCTTTTATTAAAGCTGCAAAATTATCACAAAATTATCTGTTACTCAGAGTTTCACATTCCTGTTTGTCAGACAGTTGTGATGAAAACTGTTAGAACTGTCCAATGAACAGGAACATGAAACTCTGAGTAACAGCTTTGTAATAATTTTACAGCTTCAATAATTTTGCAGCTTTAATATATA
>NC_069003.1:21961426-21963692 GCF_001194135.2 Octopus bimaculoides
GATTGGGGATTATAAGTCGTGTATTAGCGTGTGTATGTATAAATAGAGAAAAGGATAAAGAGAACAATGGTAAAGTTAGAAATATATTTTATGGATAGAGTCTTACAGCTGTTTCAGGGAAGATCCAATGCATCCCTTCATCGGAGACAGAAATAGTAGAGGAATCGATTATTATATCTATAAGCGGAGAGTTATAGTAGGAAGTGAGAGTGAGTGTGATGCGCTGAAAAAAAGAAAGAAAGAACAGTACTTGGAGTGTAGCTTCATTCCAGTAGTAAGTATCCGTGTAAATAATCCTTGTGGGAATTTTCCGGAGATAGTTGCTGTAGTAAAGGCCGAAATAGCAGAGGTGGATATATGTCATATCGTGTCCGAAGTATATATATATATATATATATACGTGAAAAACAGCATTCGAGCGAGGGCGTAGCCAGTGCCACTGGACTGACTCCTGTGCAGGTGGCACGTAAAAAACACAATTTGAGCGTGGCCGTTGCCAGTACCACCTGACTGGCCCTCGTGCCAGTGGCACGTAAAAGCACCCACTGCAATCTCGGAGCGGTTGGCATTAGGAAGGGCTTCCAGCTGTAGAAACTCTGCCAGATCAGATTGGAGCCTGGTGCAGCCATCTGGTTCACCAGTCCCCAGTCAAATCGTCCAACCCATGCCAGCATGGAAAGCGGATGATGATGATGATGATGATGATGATACACACACATGCACACACACACACGCGTGTGCACGCAGATCGATGTATGTGTGCACATGTTGCTTTGCCTTGACCATAATGTGATGGTCATATGTGAGTGTCTGTGAAAACATCTGTGGCCTTGTGGAAATATTACCTTACTTAGAGACAGCTGAAGATTGGTAACAGTAAAGGCATCCAGCTCTAGAAAATTTTTCTCGTTGAATTCAGTCAAATCCATGAAAGCATGAAAAATGGACATTAAAACGACAAGGATGATAATGATGATGTTGATCATCATCATCATAATTTTTAGACGAGGTGCAAGTGTGACTGTGTGGTAAAAAAAACTTGCATCTCAACCTCATGGCTCCAGGTTCAGTCCCACTTCATGGCATCTTGGGTGGGCCAACCAAATCCTTGTGAGTGGATTTGGTAGATGGAAACTGAAAGAAGCCTGTCATATGTGCGTGTGCATGTCTGTCCCCACCAATGACTGACAACCGGTATCGGTGTGTTTACATCCCGGATAACTTAGCTGTTCAGTGAAAGAGTCTGATAGGATAAGTACCAAGTTCAAAAAAGTCAAAAGGCAAAAGTACTTAGGTCAATTCATTTGACTAAAAATTGTTGAAGGCAGTGCCCCAGCATGACCACAATCTAATGACTAAAACAAGTATAAAATTACCCATGACAGAGAGCTTCAATGTGGTCATATACCTTGCTAGAAATGGCAGTCGGCAAAGTAGACAAAATTATTTTGCATGAGAAAATAAGGAGTAAAATTTCTATTGAAACCTTTTATCAGTGTGTTTCATGAGGCCTCAATCGAAGAGGAATTAGTGATGTTCATGGCTTTCCAATTGATATCACTAAAAGAAAAGTAGCTTCCTTGACACTGTAAAGCGGGGCAATAACTCATGTTGATGATCATGCTGCGCTCATAAAAGTAATAGAAATGAAGATATGGTGATATTCATGCATTATCCCCTTCTTTAAAGGGGAAAGGAAATAGCATATGGGGATGCGTCCGTATCTTCCCCAACCAATTAGCGCTTGTAAAGGGGAATAACTTGCAGTAATGTTGAACCGTTGCCTACAGAGGTTATCAGCGAAGGGGAAACAACTCTGTATGTGTGTGCGTGCGTGTGTGCGTGCGTGTGTGTGTGTGTGTGTGTGCGTGCGTGCGTGTGTGTAAAGACTTAGATAGATAGATAGATAGATAGATAGATAGATAGATAGATAGATAGATAGATAGGTAGGTAGGTAGGTAGACAGACAGACAGACAGATAGATAGCTAGCTAGCTAGCTAGATAGATAGATATCATTGACATAAACCTTTTCACCATACATTAATAATAATACGTGTTTGATATGACAGTGAAATCAAACTTTGCCAAGTAAATAACTTGGGCGTTATTAAGAAAAATATCGTAGCAAAGAATTCCTATTTGGAATCATGTATTGTATCAATTTATCTGCTTATCACTTTTTGTATACATACTTGTGTATGTGTGTGTGTGTGTGTGAATGCATATATGTATATATATGTGTATGTATGTATGTATGTATATATA
>NC_069003.1:21964128-21965558 GCF_001194135.2 Octopus bimaculoides
ATATATATATATATATATATATATATATATATATATATATATATACACATATATATATATACATGTGTTTGTGTATGTTTATATGCATGTATGTGTGTGTGTGTATAGATATATACACACACACACACATATTATATATATAGATAAAGATATACAAGAATAAGGGCAGAGAATCGTCAATTAATAATAGAATTAATAATTAACAATTCTGCCAAGTAGTTCAGTATGAAAAAACCTTTATCGGTAAAACTATTTATCATTATAAATATACAGGGATTAGCAATTGAGTTGCTTTAGAGAAAAATTTGTAGTTTGGAATCAGTAGTTCTTTGACTGCTATTTCTAAATTTTCAGTATGTTGGAGAAGCAACTCAATTGCTAATCCCTGTATATTTATTTATAGATAAAGATAGATAGATATAGATAGATAAATACATCCATATAAACATACACATATGTATGTCTTTATATATTATATATGTACACCTACAAATGTGTGTGTGTGTGTGTTTACATGACAGACATGCATATACTTATATTTATGGTTATATATACATGTATGCTTATATATATGTGTGTGTCTATCTATAATCAATCTATCTATTCACCTATCTCCATCACTTGCATTTTTTTTTTCTCCTTCTGTATCGACTTTCCCTTCACAACCAAATAAAATAAGTTTGGAAAAAGACAAAATAAAAGAGAAAAAAGAAAGAAAAAAAAAGAAGAAAACCTACAGACATTTCACAGTAAATAAAATGTACACACATTTTGCTGTACATTATTGTGAAAACTTGATATAGCAGAAAACATTTATAAAACACATTTTTTTTTATAGAAAGATAACTACACCAATCATAGAATACATTTTCACCCTAAAAACTTAATTGTTTCTTCTTTTCATTTTAAAATGAACATACTTAACAAACAATGAAATGCTTTGACTTTAATCATGTTTTCTTCAATCTTTTCTCATAGAGAATCTGGGAAAAAATATTATTTTAAAAAATTGTAAATAATAATAGAAAAAGAAAGTTACTTATTTTTGTTTTTAGTGGTATTTTTACCTTTGGAATTTCAAGCAGAGATGTTATTCAGTTCCACCTATAACACTGGGTAACACGATTTTCGTCCTTGGGTAGCAACTGTTATTTGTGATTTGCTTACCTTTAGAAAGTATGAAAAATGGCTAATATTTCCTTCAAACTTTACTTCTGTTACATTTATTCAAACCCCAAAGACTCCCTCACAATACACAGCTATGATGCTCCCCAACTATTCCTACTCAAGATCAAAGATACACATATTGTCAGCCACTAATGGACATGCTCAAGTAGTTATGGTCAAGCAACCGACAAGCAAATCTTTGGCATTACTCTTTACTCTTTTACTTGTTTCAGTCATTAGACTGCGGCCATGCTGGAGCACCG
>NC_069003.1:21965896-21966475 GCF_001194135.2 Octopus bimaculoides
TCGGCCCGAGGCTATAGTAGAAGACACTTGCCCAAGGTGCCACGCAGTGGGAATGAACCCGGAACCATGTTTGTTATAATGATATTTCTGCTTCAGCAACTCAGCACTGAATCTGTCTGAAATGTAATGGAAAATAGGTCAGTTTCCAAACATTGATGTCCAGGTCACAAAGCAAAGTTTGAAGGGAATAATAGTCATTTCCTTTGATTTCTAGATAGAAGCAAAGAGGAAATAACACTTACTGACCAAAGACAAAAACAAAGATTAAAATTTTGTTACACAATGTTATTTGTGAAAGAATTATTAAAATTGTGTATATTTGTGTAACATTACTATATAATTATGTCATACATGTTGAAGATGTATTACAGAGACATGTAATGTGCCTTCACCATGTATGACATAGCGTGTCTTAAACCACTTGTATTATGGAGACAATCATTTATAACTATCATGTGACATCAGGACAAGACAACATACATACACTTATACATGCACACACACATATATAAATATACATACATACATGCACATGTATATATATATATATGTATATATATATGTATATATATATATATA
>NC_069003.1:21966485-21970425 GCF_001194135.2 Octopus bimaculoides
TGTGTGTGTGTGTGTGTGTGTGTGTGTGTGTGTGTGTGTGTGAGCAAAATCATTTGAATGTTCACATTCAAAATAAGATGTTACTATTGTTAATACCATATATGGTAAATAGTTTTAATTTATAATATTAACAGCAGTAACATAGGTGATTCACAGGTTTAATAGCATTATAAGTAATAAAATATAAAATTAGCATGAAGCCTTAAGGATGCAGTGAGCATCAACCTATTAAGAAATGAGAGCTAAAGTCTCAATTCAACTGCCAGAAGGCACCAAAATAATAGAAAATAACAGTATTCAAGGAAACGGACAAAGGAACATATATATATATATGTGTATCATCATCATCATCATCATCATTATCATCATCCTTCAGGGTCAATAAATTAAGTACCAATGAAACACTGGGGTCAATGCAATCGACTAGTCCCCTCCTACCAAATTTCAGGCCTTGTGCCTTTAGTAGAAAGGATTACTATTATTATTATTATTGTTCAGTAGTTTTATTTTTATAACGTGCTTTCACTTCACTACCGAGCGCAGCTCTGTGCGCCTTGGGTATGTGCTGTGGTGCTCTTATGGTTACTGTATTGAAGTGTTTTGCGTAGGATGTGTGCAGTGCGAAGTAGTGCAATTTTCTGTATGTTATATATATTTGTAAGTCCTGGTGTTTTTGTTATGTATTTGTCTGAATATTTTTTTATTGTACCTAAGGCACCTACTATGATAGGAATTGTTTCTGTTTTTAGATTCCACATTCGAGTTAACTCTATTTCCAGGTCTTTATATTTTGAAAGTTTTTCCATTTCTTTTAGGGAAACGTTGTCATCTGCTGGTATTGATACATCTATTAGAAAGCATTTTTTAAATTATTATTATTACTATTATTATTATTATAGATGTCGCACAGTATACAATATCATGAGTTTGTTGATTGAAGATATTGTGTCTACTGGGGATTTGTACTGTTTGTCAAATTACAAGTACTGCAGACAGACAATACTTTACGCAATATGCATGCAGTTCTAAGTAATGCTGACTTTTGCAATACACCTAGATTGTAGGGTATTTCTAAAGTTTTCAGATATTTTTTCAGATTGGGTGGTATTGAACCCAATGCTTTGATGACAATAGGGATAACCTTTATGTTTGACTCTCGTAGCTGCCACATCTTAGCGATCTCAATTCTCAGGTCTTCGTATTTATTATTGTTTTTATTATTATTATTATTAAGGCAGCAAGCTGGCAGAATCGTTAGCACGCCTGCCGAAATGCTAAGTGGCATTTTGTCTTCCACTACATTCTGAGTTCAAATTCTGCCAAGGTAGACTTTGCTTTTCATCCTTTCAGGGTCAATAAATTAAGTACCAGTTGAGTACTGGGGTTGATATTATCAACTAGTCCCCTCCCAGAAAATTTCAGGTCTTGGGCCTTTAGTAGAAAGAATTATTATTATTATTATTATTAAGGTGTTGAGCTGTCAGAATTGTTAGCGTGCCAGACAAAATGCTTAGAGATATTTCGCCCGTCACTACGTTCTGAGTTCAAATTCCGCCGAGATCGACTTTGCCTTTCATCCTTTCAGGGTCAATAAATTAAGTACCAGTTGAGTACTGGGGTCGATGTAATCGATTATCCACCCCCACAAATTTCAGGCCTTGTGCCTATAATAGAAAGGGTTATTATTATCATTATTATTATTATTATTATTATTATTATTATTATTATTATTATTACTATTATTATTATTATCATCATCATCATTATTATTCCAGCTCCCTGCCCCTACTTCAAACCCCTTCCATTTTGAAAATAATTCTCCTTAATCCTCGTTGTCTGTCTTCTTATCCATTCTGTAGCAGCTATATAAATAGCCAGGAATTAAATCCAACATTCTCTCAGAGAAATGGTAAGATATGAGCTTAATGGAATTTTGGACTGGAGTCACTTAATGGATGGTATTGGTCTCTCTTCTTTCTTTCAAACACAATAACATTGCTCTTGCCAACACAGGCATCAGCATCAGCATCACCAATACTACCATCATCGTCTTCATCATAATCATCATCATCATCATCATCACCATTACCATCACCACTATCACCATCATCATCACCATCATCACCATCATCATCACCATCACCATCAATACCACCACCACCAGTATCATCGCCACCACCAACATTACCAGCAACATCATCATCACTACCAACAGCACCAGCATCACCATTATCATCATCATCATCATCATCATCATCATCATCATCATAACCACCACCAGCACCTCCACCAGTACTACAACCATCATAATCATCATCATTGTCAACAACGTCAACATCAAACTCATAGACACACAGACACACACTTAGAAAGAAACCCTTGAAACTGGCAATCTGGCAGTCAGTATATGGTTACTCTACCTACCAGAGATGGCAACCAAATCTCTCCTGAAAATACATAATTTAGTTTCAATAAGAACACATTGGCTACACTACGTATGTCAGAAAATAGGATTGAGATGGTCCAAATCAGAATGCCTTTATGCATAGCGCTGAGGATGACGATGACATATTACATACACACAGGATGTTTGGCACGTAAAAACACCCACTACACTATCGGAGTGGTTGGCATTAAGAAGGGCATCCAGCTGTAGAAACTCTGCCAAATCAGATTGGAGCCTGGTGCAGCCATCTGGTTCGCCAGTCCTCAGTCAAATCGTCCAGCCCATGCTAGCATGGAAAGTGGATGTTAAACGATGATGATGATGTTTCCAATCCAAAAATAAAAGTATTTTTAAAAATCGAATACTATCAACCAGATTATGGCTTGGAGATAACCTTCTACTCAAAGTAACAGCCCTCAGCTTCCACCGTTGCCTCAAGATGGCTCCAGAACCTAGCACATGCATTCCTCACTGTGTCCCTGGGAAGATCTTTGAGCACTTCCTTGATCTTGGCCACCAGCTTGGCCTTGGCGTTGCAGGCAGTGAAGTTGGTGTCTGTCTCGACTGCACTCCACACATAGTAATCCATGAGATTACAATCATGGAAATTAGGAGACCGACATTGGGACTCTGGTAGAGTTGTAGAAATTCTCTGACAACCACTTCTGACCTCTTTCTGGATGTATGGCAAGGAGCCAAATCCTGCTGCCACACATATGGCCTTCCAGCAGCAACGCTCACCAGCCAGGGATTGACCGTAGTCCCCATAAGCTTCACATAGCCATCTGAATTGAGCCTAAGAACTTGTTCAAAGGTATGGAGATGAACTCCGGTGTGAGGACACAATCCTTTGAAGGAGATTAGAGTTTTGTATTTCTTTGAAATTAATAACTAACTTTTCAAAGAGTCTCAAAAAAGAAGCACCAGATGAGTACTAAGACTGATGTAAGTAAATTATATACCCCCACCCCCACCCCAACACATGCTGGTCTTGTGCAAAAAATTTGAGACCAATATTGAAATACTTTGATTCAAACAAATCCAATATATAATTTATATATATATAATCAATAAAAAAAAAAGAAAGATCAAACACAACAACCAAGGACATGGTACCTGCAATGTATTAGCAGACGCTCAGGGAAGGAAAGAAAGGTGGTTTTACATTTTGAGAAAAGCTCTTTGTCAGAAACAGGAGACAGAAGAAAGTCGAAGAGAGAAGGAAGACGTAGGAATAAAATCGCCAACGATCCACATGCGGTTACATTTTGAAATGACCGGAAGGGAATGCTATATATATATATATATATATATATATATCTTTTAATCTTTTACTTGTTTCAGTCATTTGACTATGGCCATGCTGGAGCACTGCCTTTAGTTGAGCAAATCAACCCCAGGACTTATTCTTTGTAAGCCTAGTACTTATTCTATCAGTCTCTTTTGCCGAATCGCTACATTATATATATATTACAACAAAAAATTTATATCATG
>NC_069003.1:21971627-21973168 GCF_001194135.2 Octopus bimaculoides
ATATATATATATATATATATATATATATATATATATATATATATTGTATATTGTATATTGTATATATATATATATACAATAAGATATTATAATGATAAATTAATATTATGATATAATAAATACATTATATTAAAGCAATTAAAAACCAGAAAGGTAGAATACAGAAATAAGGGTGCAAAATAGCAATTGTGGGTGCTAGGTTTCACCCTTATTTATGTATGTATATTTATATGTATGTATGTATGTATGTTTGTATATGTTTTATGTTTTTTTCTTTTATTTACTTCAGTCGTTAGACTGTGGCCATGCTGGGGCACTGCCTTGAAGAATGCTTTTAATCGAATGCATCAACCCCAGTACTTATATTTCAAAGTTGGATACCTATTGTATCAGTCTCTTTTGCCGAACTGTTAAGTCACGTGGATGTAAACACACCAGCACTGGTTGACAAGCAATGGTGGAAGGACAAACACAAACACAAAGATACACATAGATGCATACATATATGTGACAGGGACCACTGCCAGAGCAGTGGTCTCGCTTCCATGCCGGTGGCACGCAAAAGGCACCATTTGAGAGCGATCGTTTCCAGCTTTGTCTTACTGGCACTTGTGCCGGTGGCATGTGAACAAAACATTGGACTGACTCCTGTGCAGGTAGCACATAAAAATCACCATTTGAGCGTGGCCATTGCCAGTACCACTGGACTGGCCCTCATGCCAGTGACACGTAAAAAGCACCCACTACATTCTTGGAGTGGTTGGCGTTAGGAAGGGCATCCAGCTGTAGGAACATAGCCAAATCAGATTGGAGCCTGGTGCAGCCATCTGGTTCGCCAGTCCCCAGTCAAATCGTCCAACCCATGCTAGCATGGAAAGCGGACGTTAAATGATGATGATGATGATGATGACAGGCTTCTTTCAGTTTCCATCTACCGAATCCACTCACAAGGCTTGGTCAGCCTGAGACTATAGTAGGAGACACCTGCCCAAGGTGTCACACTGTGGGACTGAACCACCAACCATGTGGTTGGGAAGCAAGCTTCTTACCTCACAGCCATGTCTGTGCTGATATAAAAATTAAACCACTCATGCATGTCTGTGTTATACATGCCAGAATGTGTGTCTCACATGAATTTCATACACCATTATGATTATCAAATTATCAAAACCAGTCATTTTAATTACAGTTTACTTTCATTAGATACATGAAAGGTAATAAATCTGTTTTAGAACTATTTAATAAATATAAAATCACATAGAATATATAATAAAAATATATAACATATAATAATATATAATATACAATAGTATATGATAAATAAGCAAAATATATAATATATAATGAAGATATATGATTAAAGTATAGAGTAAATGATGGAAAAGATAAGGGGGAAATTGAAACAAAATTGAAATAGATTTTGAGAGTAAATTTTAATAAATATTGTACATTACTTTCTCAATTAACCTAAATACATACATATATACACATATATATGTGTGTATATTTGTATATATATATATATATATATATATATATAT
>NC_069003.1:21973925-21974625 GCF_001194135.2 Octopus bimaculoides
TATATATATATATATATATATATGTATGTGTGCGTATATGTTTGTCCCCCCAGCATCGCTTGACAACTGATGGTGGTGTGTTTACATCCCCGTAACTTAGCGGTTCGGCAAAAAGAGACCAATAGAATAAGTACTAGGCTTCCAAAGAATAAATCCTGGGGTCGATTTGCTCGACTAAATGCAGTGCTCCAGCATGGCCGCAGTCAAATGACTGAAACAAGTAAAAGAAAGTAAAAGAAAGTAAAGTATGATTTGAGGAAATTTGGCTGCTGTTTCTTGTAAGTCAACAGCAACAGAAGTAAGAGCAAGAACAACGACAACAACAAGAAAGTTGTTGAGCTACTAGAAATAGCAGTCGAATCACAAACCTAGCTTCGAGGAAAAGTTAGAACACACCGAATGACTGAAGATTGTGGCTACACAAAGGCACAGTGTGTTGCTAGAACAGCTTTAATTAATAAGGTTTGATTGATTAGGACTGACCCAGGGTTAACTAACAACAACAACACCAACAACAACATTTTACTGTCTGTCTCAGCACTTGTGTGGTACCATTATCAAAGAGACAACCACAGAGAATATTGCAGTGTGTGTCTGGTAAACATTTCAACAATATCAGTAAGGCAGTGTGCAGTGGTGGTGGTGGAGGTGGAGGTGGTGGTGGTGGCAGCGGCGGTGGCGGTGGTGGTGGCGGCAGTGT
>NC_069003.1:21976584-21977614 GCF_001194135.2 Octopus bimaculoides
TGGAGCACCACCTTTAGTCGAGCAAATCGACCCCAGGACTTATTCTTTGGAAGCCTAGTACTTATTCTATCGGTCTCTTTTGCCGAACCGTTAAGTTACGGGGACGTAAACACACCAGCATCGGTTGTCAAGCGATGTTGGGGGGGACAAACACAGACACACAAACACATACATATATATATATACATACATACGACGGGCTTCTTTCAGTTTCCATCTACCAAATCCACTCACAAGGCTTTGGTCGGCGTGAGGCTATAGTAGAAGACACTTGCCCAAGGTGCCACACAGTAGGAATGAACCCGGAACCACGTGGATGGTAAGCAAGCTACTTGCCACACAGCCAAGTATTCTTTTATTCTTTTACTTGTTTTATTCATTTGACTCCTGCCATACTGGGGCACCGTCTTAAGAAGTAGAACTAATTGTTTCATTGGTTTAATTTTGCAAGAGGGTAACAGGGTTCTGAATTAAAAATACAAAGACTTGTCTTAAGTTTTTCATTGGCATCATCATCATTGTTTTGAAGTCCATTTTCCCCAGCTGGCATGGGTTGGACGAAATTTGCTGAAGCAGATTTCCAACAGCCAGATGCTTCTTCTGTCACCAACCCTCACCTGTTTCTAAGCAATGTAATATTTACCCATCACCAGACATATTTTCACAGAATATTGACAAGTAAGGAACCTGCTTGCAGTGACGTAGCTAGAGTAAACCGTGCCCAGAACAAGCTGCAAAAATGCACCTCCCCACCATCACCACCAATTACAAAATCCACAATATTACATAGTACTTATTTGTTACAAGTAATTAATGTTTTAAAGCAATATTTTAGGAATAAATACTTTACCATGATTCATTTACCTGCCAGTTTGGTACAGCCTGTAATTCAAAATATATTTTTTGAATGTTTACTTTTGACGAAGCCTTTTTTGACGCTCTTTCTAAAAATGTCCAGACATAAATATAGACAGCCATCATATTGAACTTATCTTTAATAACAGCATAAAACAATATGCTGGAGATCCAT
>NC_069003.1:21978350-21978707 GCF_001194135.2 Octopus bimaculoides
TTCTTTCAGTTTCCGTCGACCAAATTCATTTACAAGGCTTTGGCCAGCCCCAAGTTATATCAGAGGATGCCTGCTCAAGGTATCACACAATGGGACTGAACCCACAACCATGTGCTTGGAAAGCAAACTTTTTACCACACACCCATGCCAAAATGTGTGTGTGTGTATGTGTGTGCATGTGTATGTGTGTGTGTGTGTGTGTGTGTGTGTGCATTTATAAGATATGGATGTATTGCGTACATGTATCTCTGTCTGTGTGTATGCGTATAGATAGACAGATAGACAGAGACACACAATACACCCACGTATATATATACACATACATATACGTGTATGTATATGTGTGTATATATATAT
>NC_069003.1:21979091-21980805 GCF_001194135.2 Octopus bimaculoides
TCCTTAATGGTTCTCAGAACTGGAGTGCATCATCTCTTGTTATATTTAACCAAATATTGACATCAAACGTGACACATATATGCCATTTACCTTTCTCTACCTGCTGCGGGTGTTTTTTACAGGTTTATGTTTTTTACACAAATATTTCCAAAACATATTGGTTGTCAGTCTTTGTTCTTGCTCCATATTTTAGTGCATATTAGAGTTTTATATCTATATATATACACACACATACATACATACATATATATATATATATATATATATATATATATATGTGTGTATATATATAATATATACATACACACACACATGTATATAAATATGCATTTATGTGTGTCTGTGTGTTTTATATACCATTACTACTTAAAACAGTTTTAGTGTAACTCCAACTAAATGTGTTGACCGCCTTTTTCTTGCGTTTGTCCACTCACTCATATATTTTATATACTTTATATATATACTTTATATATGTATATACACACATACACACACATCTATATATAGATGAAAACACAGACACATATATTATCTTACGTTCACTCTCTTATACCTTGAGAGTTTGTTTTATCACCCCCATCACTACCTAACTTTTATCTCCTTCAGCCATCTATCAGAACACCTGCAGCAGGACACCTGTGTTTGTTCCTCTGTCCTACTTTAGCCTTTCAACACCTGACATAAAGCCATTCAACTCCACCTTCCTTTCTCAAATACTCCTCTCTCAATTGTGGGAGCTTTCTTCTTATTTTCCCCCTGTTCTTTTTCCGTCTTGGACGTTTACATGGCAATCTCACCAGTGCCTGTAACATGAAAAGAGCACTCAATACACTCTGTAAAGTGGTTGGCATCAGGAAAGGCATCCAGCTGTGGAAACCATGCCAAAGCCAACATTGGAGTTCAACACAGCCTTGCCACCTGTACCTTCCTTTCAAGCATTGCTGTAAACAGTGGAAGTGAGCTAGAAGGATAAAACTTAGTGTGCATGCACAGCAGAGTTCAAGGTCAATCTGTGCCGTGTGGCATCCCTCTGCATGCTTAAGCTTTGTTACTATGGCAACAGTCTGGATACTTATTGATCAGACCTTGTGTGTGTGTGTGTAAATGTGCATGTGTGCATATATGTGTGCATGCATGCATGTATGTATGTATGTATGTATGTATGTGTATATATGTATGTGTATGTGCATGTGTGTGTATGTATATATACTTGGAAATGGATGTAGCGTTCAATTAAATAATAATATAAATAATATATATATGTATGTATGTATGTATGTATGCATATATGGGTACAGGACATCACCAACAGTAAACAACATGAAATACGAAAACAAATGAGTTGAATATGCAAATAATGAGAGAAAAAAATGGAAAATAAGACAAGTAATACAAAGAATGACCCTTCATTAGTTGTTGGCTGTCTATCTACTCCTCATTTTGAGCATTGAACGACAATATGAGTCTTCGAAGACAGTTGCTCCCATAAGTACCAAAATAAAATTTGGGATTTATGGAGGGTCAAAGTTGTGAACAAAAACAGGACAGTGGAAACATACAGGGAAACCGAACGAAAACAAACCTGGAGGATCGTTAGACCTGAACAAAGGGAAACTAGTGAATGCTGAGAGAAATATTTTCTTTGAAAAGAGGAAAGATAGAAAAGATAGATAGGAGATGTCCAGTCCTTAGAATGTCTGTGCAGGAAAGAAAG
>NC_069003.1:21980976-21981648 GCF_001194135.2 Octopus bimaculoides
TATTATTATTTAATTGAATGCCACACATCCATTTCCAAGTAAGTTTATCTTAACCTTTTTGATGCTACTCTACTCTATACTGTTTTCTCCCCATCCTTTCTAATTCCCTTTTTCTTCCTTTCACCGTTTTCTCTCTATCTCTCTCTGTCTCTCTCTCTCTCTCTTCCTCTTTCTCCTTTTCTCTGTCTCGTTGCTCACATATGACCATCGTCCATCTTTCTTTTCCTCACATGACCATCTTTCTTTTCCTTCAGGACTTTCCTAAGGACTGGACATCTCCTATCTCTCTTATTGTTATTTTGAGTCTATATGTGTATTTATGTGTGTATTGAATTTTTGGAGGCTTGATTAGAGAAAGGAGAAAGAAAGAAAGAAAGGAAGAAAGAAATAAAGAAAGAAAGCTTTTTATGGAATGGTTGAAATTAATGGCAGTTCAAGAAGTCAATTTTCTTTCTGTCACTATAGTTTTGATCAGTTGTCATGATATCCAGCTATAGAAAATAGACACTATCAAATTGTTTTTCTTTCTTTTCTTTTTCTTTTTTCTTTCTTCCTGTCATTCTTTTCTCTTTTCTTTCTTTAACCAAACCTCCAAAAATTCACCACACACATATTTATATACACATACAGATTCAAAGTAACAAAGAACATTTTATTCCCAGTTCAACTACA
>NC_069003.1:21982272-21987566 GCF_001194135.2 Octopus bimaculoides
AAATCGAAGTAAATTTGCATTTATTTCATTCCATTTAACAAACATCATCAGAATGATTTAATTGAATATAAATAGGAGAAAAAAAGGGAAATGAAAGGAAACGGTAAAGTTATTCCTGTTGTTGTGATAGGTAGTCTCTGCTTGGTTATTTTTATCGCAGAATAAGGCTTTCCATCGTAAACGGTTGGTGAAATCTGTTAATTTTGCAATCACTTCTTTTAGATATACATCTTTTGGTGGAATCAGTATATCCTTTAATAATGCTTCTATTGTTATTTGCTCCATTTTACCAGTAGATGTTTGAGTTATGTCTGGCTAATGCAGCTTAGCAAGAAATATGTACATATGAGCCATCTAAGAGACTGTAAGTCAGGGAAAAGATGCACTCGTATATCTGTCAGTAGAGTGGGTATATTATCCAAAATGTATAGTATTAAGTATCCATCACAACTGATCTTACCAACTGGTTTTGCGTAAAGAATACAATGGAATGTTTGGTAACAAACCAATTATATAACTTTACGCTCATCAGAGTTAGCTGATATGGAAGGAAATATGGTGACTGCTCTCAATTGTCGGAGATGGATTAGCACAACCAGTCAGTGGCTGCTGTGAAAAAGGTGGTGGAATGAAAAAGGGCCAGGGAATTAGATTAGGAGTTAAGTCCCTTGGTTGGGTAAGCTGTGAAGCTGGCAAGAGTTATCTTGAAGTGGGGAAAGTGTGTATTATTTATGTGGAGCTCCTGTGGGGATGGGGTGTGTGGTATGTGTAGCAGTATCATATGTATAATTTTTCCCAGGGGTGTAGGTATATATAGCGGTGTTCGTTGATCTGTTTTCTTTCTGTAAGGGATAAAGTAGGGAAGGAGGGTTATGTTAGCGTGCGGTGTGTAATGTGCGTGGGAGGGTCTATGTATATGTGGGGGTACAATTTGTGTGAAGGGGTATGTGTTGGGGTGGTGGGAGGCAGTTTATTTTGTGGAGTGTCTGCCTTATAAGGGTGTGTGTGTGTGTGTATATGGGTACTTTGGTCAAACTCTTTTTGCCAGGCTCAAGGGCATTGGTGGAAGGTCTTACCAATCAGTTTTATGCTATGGATACGATGAAGTGTTAGGTAACAATACAATTATGTAACCCTGTGCTCATCAGAGGTAGCTGATATGGAATGAAATATGGCGATATTTCATTCGCCATATTTCATTCCATAATGACAAAGTAATAAATATAAAAATACTATTTTAATATTTATTACTTTGTACGTTTTTGATTTTTATTATAGGTCTTTTTAGTGTATTTACTTATTAAATTTTTCTATATGTGATTGTGAATTTTCATTGATGAATTCATTGATAATTGTGGTTTTTTTCTCTAAATTGTATATTTATATATTATATATTGTGAAATTTAATTTAATTTTAATTTTGATAAATTAAATTGAATTTTTCCCTGTAAACTTGGATTTTTATCCCTAATATTATTATCATTATTATATATATATATATATATATATATATATATATCTGTATGTGTGTATGGATGTATATGTGTGTATATGTATATCTGTATATGTGTGTGTATATCTACATATATGTATGTGTGTGTGTCAGTATCTCCTTGTCAAGACAAGGAGGCGCATAGCATGATAGTTGTAAAAGAATGTCATGATTCTTCCACGATAAACATACCTGGTTAAGAAGAAATATTATCGAATTTGGAAACAAGCGAAAGTTGGCAACAGGAAGGGCCTCCAGCTGTAGAAAAAACTTCAACAATAAACTCGGTCCAACCCATGCAAGCAAGCAAGATAAGTAGATGTCAAAATAATAATGGGAAAAAACCCAAGTCATTACAGACAGGTGAATATGATATGGTACCATGTACAATATCCCATGTTTTCACTAAGGCAGTCATGAGTAGACACAGAATCCCCCAGCTTCTTGGTACAGCAGAATATCTGAGATGTGAGAGTTGGAGGGCTGCACCAGAACAGCACTCACTAAGCTGGTACTCGTTTTACAGCTAAGTAGAGTACAGGAAAGCAATGTGAAATGAGGTAATGAAGTGTTTTGATCAAGGTAGCAAAGCACTACCTGGTCTGGGAATTGAACCTGTAATTGTATGTTTCTGAGTCCAATACCATAATCATTAGGCTAGCATTAAAGTTGAAATGTAATTTGTTGGTTGGTGTGTCATAGTTATGTATCGTTGGTGGGATAAATGAAAAGGCTAGCCTTTGATAGAATAGTATACGCCATGCATGATATCTATGTATGTATATACAAATACAAACATTCACATATATATATATATTCACATATGTGTGTGTGTGTGAGTATATATACATATATATATAGAGATATAGATATATAGATATATATAGATATAGAAAAACACACACACACATATGCACACACAATTATACATGCATACACAAACACATACATAAATAAATATGCAAATAAATACATTCACATATAGGTACATGGATACATGCACGCACACACATACACATATAGACACATACATACACACCCACGCACAACATAAACACATATCCACCCCTACTCACAGATATTTACACAAATATAGATCTATACACATGCATACATAAATGAACACATACAAGCATACACACACACACACACAACATAAAATTTTCCCACCCCATACCCAACTACTTAGATAAACGTACAACTATTTAATTAGTATACAAATATTGAATCACCAAAAATTAAATTATTGAATATTCAATTATCGATTATTGAATCATCATTGCCGTTCCTCCCCCAGATTCCCACCGCATCTCGCTGTTAGTCATCTAAGGAAAACAAAAGGAAGTTGGGGAGGGAGGCTGGGGTTGGGGTTGGGGTTGGTGAGATGTTCTTTCAATGAGAGATAAAAAAGAAAGAGAGAAGGAAGGTGGAAGAGAAGAAGAATTTCTAAAAAAAAAAAAAAATACGCAGCAATTAGTTTTTTTTTAGTGATAGAGAAAAGTAATGGATGTACCACTAGCACCACCAACGGCAGCAGTAACACCACCATCACCATCAACAACAATAACAACAACAGCAGAAGCAGCAGCAGCACCACCACCAACAGCAGTGCCAGAAACAACATCAGTAGCAGCACCATCACCACCAACAATAATAGCACAATAGCAGAAGCAGCAGCAGCAGCAGTAACAACAACAGTAGAAGCAGCAGCATCACCAACAACAACAGACACAGCACTATCATTATACATGTGTCTGTGGAATACTCAGTGTATTCCATATAAGTATACTTATGTATTTGGATGAGTCTGTGGAATACTCAGCTATTTTTCAATAACTCAGGTTATTTAGTTGATCCAGTGACTGAATCACCAACAGCAGTACTCCATGGGTCACCAGGGCTGGGTTAAGACCCACAGAGGCCCTAAGCATTTAAAAGATTTTGGTGTCCCCATATACACCCAGAACCATGCTAATAGCTTTGGAGTGAAATTTAGGATTTCTCAGATTTCTGTGAATCAATTTTGGTAAAACTTTTCCCAGTTGGTTTGCACACTATGGCAATACCATTGTTATGTTTTCATTATTCTGTGTAACATCCTTTCTTTTTTAATTCAGATTCTTCAGTTTTTGAGTGAACCACGCTAATAGCTTTTAAATGAAAATATCCCATCTAGACATTTTATTTACAGAAAATGAAGGGTAACGATACATATTAAGTATATATTGAATATATATTTAACAGAAAATCATAATAATATTATAACATTTATTGACATAATGAATTATTTAGCCACATGAGTGCCATTTCGACGGATAACTTCAAAAACCCTGTTAGTCAGGGAATCTGTCAATTTCTTAATAGTAGCAGGCTGGATTGCCTCTGCTGCAGCTTTGATGGCCGTCCATAAGACATCTTTCGATGTAAATTGGCGTCCATTGGCATAAACATTGTGTTTAATGATGGACCAAAGATTTTCAATAGGGTTGAGATCGAGAGATGCTGGCAATCACACCATCAACCTTTCACCTTGTATGCTGTAAAACCCTAGGAATGTTTGGGTGGTCCTAGCAGAGTGGGAGGGAGCATTGTCATGCATGAATACGAGATTCCTTAGATGTGGCAGCAGTGTGTCATCTAACCAGGGATCCAAGACCCTCAGGAGAGTGTAGTAGGTGGCTACAGTCACTTTAACTTCTTCAGGCACCCTGTCTGGGCCAACAAGTTTGTCCCAAATGATACCAGCCCACAACATGACTCCTCCACCCTGTTGTTGATATCGTAAACATTGTTGATGTTCATCTCCAAAACAGACCAGACCATCTGCCCAATCATCAGGTCCATCAAGGGTTGCCCAGGTTTTGTCACTGAACAGAACACAACTCATGTCTAATGTTATGTCCTTTTGGGTCCATTGAAGTGTAATGGGGAGTTAAAGGAGGCAGTTTCAGGAGTCCTCACATGGAATCCATGGTCCTGAGGATGCGGTTTCTGGTGGTTTTCAGTACATGAGGAGATCCAGCGGCAGTGAAAATGGCTTTGCTTGTTTGTCCAGCTTTCTCATGTAACTTGCTGCCGCTAATATTCCTTAAATCCCTAGTTGTCACAGTCTTGAAGGACCCACAATCAGATAGTTTCTTCCTTGGCAAGAGGTTTGGCTGCTATTTCTAGCATAAGAGTAACTCAATAGAAGATCCATCATTGGTGACTCAATGAAGACAGAGATATGCCAAGCTGTGAGACAACACATTCAAATGGTTTGCAGTGCATTTGTAGAAGAAAATGAATACATTTAATATCAGGATTTGAATTTAATTCGAACCTGAGAATTTCATTAAGGAATATCAAATTAATGAATTTAATCCACAGAGAAGGAATAAAATGTCAGTTTCATATTTCATCACTGTTTTTTTTTTTAAATGGTAAGTATTGATTATTTTCTTGTCTTTGATTCTGTCTGTTTCATGAGACCTTTCATTCTGGGACTACTTGTTCATTCAGTGATTTCAATATGGATATATATATATATGGATATATATATATATATATATATATATATATATATAGATAAATAGATAGATAGATAGATAGATAGATAGATAAATAGATAGATAGATAAATAGATAGATATAGATACAGGTATATATATACATTTATAATATATACATGTATACACACACATATATATATAATATATACATACATACATATGTATATATACATACATATATATAAATATATATATATATACATACATACATATATATATATATATATATATATATATATATATATATATATA
>NC_069003.1:21988029-21989065 GCF_001194135.2 Octopus bimaculoides
CAAATTAACACCAAATATACAGTGCGTGTGTTTTTATTGGCTAAACTGGCAATATGACCATCCCCAAGTACAACAACATCTGTTTCAACACACGATTTCACATCAAAAATCTTGCAAAACATATATATATATATATGGGCATCGGTACCATTTTCCTCTTTCTCCGTTCTTCCATTCTCCGAACTTTCCATCTTTCCGACGAAGGGCTACGCCCGAAACGTCATACACTCTCTCTTTCCTTTCCTGAGCGTCCAATAATACTATCCATATCACGTCCTCACTTTGTTGTTTTTTTGTTTTTTTGTTATTGTGTTTTTGAACTATATATATATATATGCATGAGAGGTATCGGTATCTAGAAGACCCAAAGAATGTCAGATAATGGTAAGTAAGTGCCGTGGACAGACCGTAGTTAAAGTCTTGGTTCGATAATGATACGAGTGAGGAATCTAATGTGGGTTTTGTATTAGCATGCATATATATATATTATACAGAATGCGTTAACAAAGCCAAGGCTGTGAGGAGTTTTCAGGACACTTATCATGAATAGTCTTACAGCTGTTTCTAGGATATTATAGATATCCCTTCATCAGAGACGGTGTGAGAAAATATTTGAGTTCAAAGTATTATGGAAAAGGAGGAGATAAGGAACCTCCACATAACCCTTTCAAATGAGCAACACTGATTCCACACCTCCATACTTTGAAATGACTGAACATGAACTGCTATTGGAACTTACATACCATGTACAGGCAACTTTTTTACCATTTCTATACACCATCAATATACAATATCTTTATACACCATCAATATACAATATCTTTATATATCTTATTTCTACTTTCATTCTCTTATTTCCCTCTGTATCCCCTATCTTTTCCACAATGATTCAAACTCAAATATTTTCTTACACCGTCTCTGATGAAGAGATATCCATAATATCCCAGAAACAGCTGTAAGACTATTTCATTATAAATGTCCTGAAAAACTCCTCACAGTCTTGGTTTTGTTATCTCATTCTGTATAATGTATGTAT
>NC_069003.1:21991316-21993114 GCF_001194135.2 Octopus bimaculoides
GGCACATAAAAGACACCATTTCGAGCGTGGCCATTTTCATGCGGGTGACACGTAAAAGCACCCACTACACTCTCTGAGTGGTTGGCGTTAGGAAGGGCATCCAGCTGTAGAAACTCTGCCAAATCAGACTGGAGCCTGGTGTTGCCATCCGGTTTCACCAGTCCTCAGTCAAATCGTCCAACCCATGCTAGCATGGAAAGCGGACGTTAAACGATGATGATGATGATATATATATATATATATATATATACATATATATATATATGTATGTACATGTATATATATGTATATATATGTATGTATGTATATATATATATTTTCGAGAAGGCAGCCCCCTACTACAACAATGCCCAAGCCAATAATGGCTTTAAGGATAAATTAATATATAACCCCTCTAATATTAATTGGAATAATAATAATAATAATGACAGACCTAAAAATAGATCTGGGAAAATATTTTGATTCACCCCCTGTAAAAACTAACACAGGTAAAAGATTCCTGTTTCTATTAGACAAACATTTTCCAGAAAATCAGATACAGGAAAATATCTAACAGGTGCTTAGAGAAATTATTATATAGCTGTTGCCCCAATATGAAAAGTATCATTACGTCAGACCGACACCAAGAGCCCAGTCTCAGGAACCTGTCCACTCGACCAGCGATATATACTCTTTTACTTGTTTCAGTCATTTGACTGTGGCCATGCTGGAGCACCGCCTTTAGTCGAGCAAATTGACCCCAGGACTTATTCTTTGGAAGCCTAGTACTTATTCTATCATTCCTCTTTTGCCGAACCGCTAAGTTACGGGGATGTAAACACACGGTTGTCAAGCGATGTTGGGGGAGACAAACACAGACACACACACACACATATATACATATATATATATATATATACGACGGACTTCTTTCAGTTTCCATCTACCAAATCCACTCACAAGGCTTTGGTGGGCCCGAGGCTATAGTAGAAGACACTTGCCCAAGGTGCCATGCAGTAGAAATGAACCCGGAACCATGTGGTTCGTAAGCAAGTTACTTACCACACAGCCACTCCTGCGCCTATGAATAAATCTGTCATATATGAGATAGAAGTTACAGCAATGCTAGATAATAATACAACCAATAAGAAGAGCTATATTGGACTATGTGAATCACATGTCTTTCTTCTGACACAGGGACAGAAGTAAAGCTACTAAGCTGGCTAACCATGTATAGGGTTTGAAATCGAACACCACACCACATACGATAAGTGGAAAATAGTCAAAAAATCCACACCATATGATAAAAAAAATGTAAGCCATGCATAGCTGAAAGAACTCAGATTCCTTTTAGATTTAAGAACTGTTGAATTGTAGATCCTAAATTTTCAGCAGTTGCAAGCGTATGCTTACGTTCCTGTTGACAAATTGGAAAGCGCCTCCCTGAATAGAATTGACTAACTGTACCATAGGCTCTAAGCCACTGTCTTTACAGCCTTATAATTTATAGTCTAAGGGAAATAACTCTTATTCGCCAGTTTGCTTCTTTCGTTTCTCTTTTACATTTTCTGTTTTTTTTTAACTTTCCACCTTTTCTATATACTTCATTCTCACCTTTTTTCTCTTCCCATCTTTAGTTCGTTATGCCATGTGGGCATAATGATTATTGTGTTGGGACACCAGACATGTTATAAAACACTATTTGGCATGTTCTCAGCACATGAAGCTAATTGTAGTGCATAAAAACATATATTGTTTATTAAATAATACACACACACCCACCCACACACACACACATATATATATATATATATATATA
>NC_069003.1:21993130-21996401 GCF_001194135.2 Octopus bimaculoides
CATACATATATGTACATACATACATCTATATGTATTCATACGTGCATATATGGGTACAGGACATTAAGAAAAACGTTAAACACAATGAGAAATGAAAACAGAAAACGAACTTTTTCGAACAACGAAAAAAACAAACAAACAGAGAAACGAGACATGCAACATAAAGAGTATATCCCTTCGTCAGTTGTCCCTGTATGTATGCATATTTATATTGTGTTGGTGCATAATTATTGTGGCTTTTTTATTTCAATATATTTTATTCGACAAAGCAATAACAATATTTAACAAAAACATCTTTAAATGACAGTCTGACCGTCTGCCAAGCAAATGGGAAGCAGTAATTGAAGTAGATGGTGAATATGCTCTGGAATAATCATTTAAAGATGTTTTTGTTGAATAAAGTTTATTGAAAAAAAGCCGCAATAATTATGCACCAACCCAATATATATATATACATACACACACACATCTGGCTTTAGAAATTCCAACCATGGCTAACACATCTTTTTCCAACACGCAGGAATCTAGGACTACATAATCCAATGTTTTATCTTTTTAAAGAATGGGTGCAGGTATGACTGTGTGGTTAAAAAGTTTGCTCTATAGGATGCACTGGGTACATCCCATAGAGTTACTACCTACACCTTTTCTACATATTGAGCAGGGCCATCTACCTGAATGGGTTTGTGTTTTATCTACCTTCCTACTTATTAGGACTTTGGTTTTTGCTAGGTTGACTGTAAGGTCCTTCAATTCTAGACTTTGCTTCCAGACCTAAAACTTCTCTAGTTCTGGTAGTGACTCAGCTGTAAGAGTGAGCTCAACAGCATACAGGAGCTCTCAGGGGCAGCTTGTCTTGAATTCCTCTGTTACTGCCTGGAGGAGTATGGTAAACAAGAGGCCAAGGACTGATCTTTGGTGAACTACTTCTATCTGGAATTTTTCACTATACTCGTTGCCAACCTTCACTTTACTGACAGCATTGTGTACATGGCTTGTACAGCTCTCACCAACCACTCATCTATCCCTAATTTTGACATTGACCACCAGATAAGGGATCAGGGGACCTTATCAAAGGCTTTCTCCAGGTCAACAAAAGCCAAGTACAGAGGTTTATATTTGGCTAGGAATTTCTCCTGCAGCTGTCTTACCAGAAATATAGCATCAGTAGTGCTTCTTCTTAGCACAAACCCAAACAGCATCTCATCTAAACTAACTCTCCTGAATTAGTTGGGTTATGATCCTCACCTTGACTGTAATCACCTGATCCAACAATTTGATAGCTCTGTAATTATTCTTATCTCATGCACCATTTTACTTTTGTAGCAGTTGACTATGGTGTTACTACACCGGTCACTGGGTATGACTCCTTCATGTATCAACTGATTGACTAAATGGGTGACTAGACTGCCAGATATTTTAAACATCTCAGCAATGATTCATGATAAGCAGGAAGCTTTCCCTGTCTTCATACCCTTAATTGCTTTATCTACGAAGGTACCGTCAATTCGAACAACTGGTCCCTCTGTTGGGTTGACATTTGGCAGACTCTCTTTCTCCTATTCATTCAGCAACCTTTCATAGTCATGCCTCCAAGCTTCTCTCTTGGCAGAATCATTATATGCAAGTGAGTTATCATCCACACACACACATTTCAAAATACTTCAAGTCTCTGGTCCTTGGCAAATTTTTCTTATCTGCCTCAGTAAACCTGTCTCCTGGCTATCTTATACCGTTCCCTGCTACCACCACATTCCCAGTCCTTCCATGCCTGTTTCTTTTCCCCAATAGCCCTGTCAACTACATTTTCCCACCACCATGTTACCTTAGGTTGAGAGGGTACTTTGCACCAGCCATAGATCTGGTCAGTAGCCCTTAACAGGTTGTCCCATCCTCCACATTAAGTAATGCTATATCTTCCTCTTTTTCGTCAAAAGCTTCAAGTAATGTCTCTAAATCTGTCCATTCAGAGGATCCTTAAGCTTCCAGATCCCTCTTTTCCATGCTGGTCATCCATTTAGCCCTGATCCTGAAGTCATTAACTACTAACCTATGTTGTGGGGTGCATTCTTCACCTGGGAAAGTTTTGGCATTTATAAACAGCCATCTTTCTCGTTTCCTGACGAGAATGCAGTCAATCTGATTAGTGTACCGACCAGACTGGTAAGTGAACAGGTGACTGGCAGGTTTCCTGAAGTTAGTATTATAAATCATAAGATCATTTGTCTCACAGGACTCCAGCTGCCTGGCTCCCTCCTCATTGCAAGAACCAAATCTATTACCACCATGTACACCATGGAAGCTCCCTGAATGTTGTCCAACATGCTCGTTGAAGTCGCCAGCCACAAAGAGAAGGTTCCTTTCATTTGTTGACGATATAGTCTGCAAGAGGGTGTCATAAAATCTGTTTTCCTGTTCATCAGGTAGCCCTGACTGAGGGGCATAGGCCGAGATAATGGTTGTAAATCCATGTTGCAGCACTAGTCTAAGCTTAAGTACTCTATCACAGACTGATTACTTCGATTACCTTATCAGCCCATTTCTTTGCAAGGAGTATACCCACACCCCCAACCCCATCAGTGTTCCCTACCCAGAAAATCTTATACCTATGTTCTTTGCCTGTGAGGACCTAGAGGAACCTCCTCTCCACCTTACTTCATGGATGCAGCACAGAATCTATACGTTTCTGCTCAAGCATCTCAACAATTTCACCAGACCTACCTTTCAATGTTCCAGCATTAAGTGTGGAAGGTGTGCGTGGCGAGACCCTGGGGATGGGGGACAGCAGCATCATGCATCTGAAAAGAAATCTCGCATGAGCGTTTGGCAGATCTCATAAACATACAAATAGGCTTCAACCTGCACACACTTCACCATCATTATTATATTCACTGCATAATCATGATGTTCAACAGGAGAAAGACACTAGATAGGAATGGACTGGGAAGGGAGGGGGAAGTGTTCCGTATAGTAGACAGTTAGAGGTGCTCAGGAGAAAGACACCCAGTAGAGGTCAGAAGAGAAAGACTTCCAATATAGGTGGCAGGGATGATGTGAGGGCACACCACGAATGGCAAAGAACTGTGGCTACCCTATTCCCCAACAAAAGCTGATGTGGCATAGCCGCTGACAAAGCAAGCTACTAATTAACAATCAACATGGAAAAAGCAAGTGGTTAACAAAACAGAGAGAGAGAGAGATAGGGAGGGAGGGAGGGAGAGCGGTGAAATCTTTGAGAATTAGTGCTAGTTGAAGAAACAATGGAGCATTT
>NC_069003.1:21996823-22002505 GCF_001194135.2 Octopus bimaculoides
AGTACTTATTCTATCGGTCTCTTTTGCCAAATCGCTAAGTTATGGGGACGTAAACACACCAGCATCGGTTGTCAAGCGATGTTGGGGGACAAACACACACATATATATATATATATATATATATATATACATACATATACATATATATGACGAGCTTCTTTCAGTTTCCATCTACCAAATCCACTCACAAGGCTTTGGTCGGCCCAAGGCTATAGTAGAAGACACTTGCCCAAGGTGCCACGCAGTGGAACTGAACCCAGAACCATGTGGTTCGTAAGCAAGCTACTTACCACACAGCCACTCCTACGATATTTATAATGAGTGTTAAAGTGAGAGAGAATTGAATTGAACATGGGGTTTTCTAAGTTTACTATAACATACAGCATGGAATAAACAATGGGTCGTGCCTTTGTGTTCCCTCACCACCACCACCACTATTGCTCGACAACTGATGCTGATATGTTTGTCTCCATAACTTTATGGTTTGGCAAAAGTGACCAATAGAATAAGTCCTGGAGTCAATCTCATCAGCTAAAAAGCCCTTTATGGCCACAGTCAATTAACTGAAACAGGTAAATGAATAAAAGAATATAATTCCTAATAATATTTAATTATAAAAATACAACGGGAATTTTTTTTAAACCTTGAATGTCTATGAAGGTCTACCCAAGGAAGATAGGAATCAAAAGGGGTTCATA
Organism: Octopus bimaculoides; assembly: GCF_001194135.2. Classification (NCBI taxonomy): domain Eukaryota; kingdom Metazoa; phylum Mollusca; class Cephalopoda; order Octopoda; family Octopodidae; genus Octopus; species Octopus bimaculoides. The sequence continues at coordinate 21,997,522 of NC_069003.1, forward strand.
GGCAAAATTGGTTGAGAGACACTGCTCTAAAGGAACACTGAAAGCCTTGATTTTACACCATTTTGCTCAGGACTTTGATGAGCATTGCATCAACTCAAAAGTATTTTTCCTACTAAGTATGAGCTATTGTAATGGTAAGAGAAAATCAAATTTTACAGGAAAATGTCATAGAAACAAGAGAAACAAAATATTTGAGAGAAACTTTTATTGTTTTTATGAATTTTATTTTAGTACATACACCAAGACTTTTCTACTTTTTGCAGAAAACATTTTCATTTTTTTTTTTTTTTAAAGAAAAATTAAGTAGATCATGGAAAACCATGCATAAACAAATAGTCAAGGAAAACAAGTATTGTGCGAGAATGACCTCGTATTAATGAAACAAAAAATTCTTATTCAACAACAAATTAATTGGGAATTAATTTACCAGTATGCTTGTGCAAAATCATCATTATTATTATTGGTTTTCAAAGCGGAAGCTATGAGTTTTTGGCCAATTGTCACTGAAAATTTTGTTATATCTATTAATATTTTTCAATATTTCTGTAGCCAAGCCGACTAGGTTCTTGCAGAGCTAGTCGGTTAGGCGAAATTTCCCCCATTTAGGGGCAAAATTTTCATTAGAACTTTTCAATTTTACACTTTTCACATATCTTATTTTTGAAAAAATGTTGTTGAAGAGAGCAGCGAGCTGTTCTCTTCTCTCTGCTTCACTCCCCGAAAAAAAGAACGACATGTCAAGTCGCATTTCACCCCGCCCAGCTGACGCCATAAAAGGCAAACTTTTGAATGCCGAGGAACGTTCTGCCACCTGCAGCATTCCTGATTCCAGTCTGTTTAACAGACTTTCTCATATACACTTCCCAGCTCTCACCTCCACCATTGCTCCTACACTGGAGAAGGAGGAAGAAAAAAACAACACCAAGACCACAACCAGTTGCCATTGTAACGGTTTCGCTTCCGCAGCTAAACAGAGCTCGGAAGAAACCAAAGTTACAATGGCAGAAATAAACAATGCTAAGGAGTTGTTAAGAAAAGATGGCAATAATGTCTTTCTTAACACTCCACAAGCATTGATACAAGCAACAAACAGAAGAACAATAATATACAAGGTGTTCAACACAAGATACCACAAAATGGAGAGTGCTACTCCACAGAGGTTGGAGATAGCTCTAAAACCCATATGGGGCCAGAAAAGTTTTGTAAACAAAGGGAAGCGCTTTGGAACAGTGGAAGTGCGCTTCCCAACGGAAGAGGATGCCATCCGGCACTCCACAACACCATTGAAGGCGGACGATCTATTACTCGTGCCGACATTGAAGAGACTGCCGCTATTCTAGAAGTGCATAGAATGAAAGAGAAAAACTTGTCGGGTATGGGAATGCAGCTCCTTGTTCAAATTGAACAAAATAGCAGAAATGCCATACCTGACGCAATAAACTTGCCGGATGGCAGTAGGATACACTTTGCTGTAGAGGGCCGCAGACCAAAAGCCTCCACACCACCATCTCCACCCATCACCAAACCAACACCAAGAACCTCCCACCAAAGAAGAAAATAACAGAGCCAGCAACAACAACAACAGAAATTGCAAAAGAATTTTCGCCAGACCCTACGGACATTCCCTTCCCAGATCCTACTAAATTTAATTTAATTACAAGAGAGGAGGAGTCCGGACTCCTCAGAGACAGCGATGCCGCTGGAGGAAGAGGTGCCCCCTCTAGTTTATACGTTTCTGCAGCGCTTGTGTGTATAGAAAATAAATTGTATGACGTCATCTATCACGTGATATACAGCATATAACAGGAAGTATACGAGCAGCAGCTCAGTTCCTGTTATGCCGCCGAGGAAGAAAGATCGTGAAGCAGACAAAACTATAGAATTTCACGTACCGGGATATAAATTCTTAGGACCTGGAACTGATCTGAAATACAGACGACATCAGAAACCAGTAAACAAATTAGATGCCATAGCAAAAACACATGACCTCGCTTACGAAAATCCTAATAAGGACACCTGGGAATCAGACAAGGAATTCATCAGAAACGCTGTTAAAGAAGGACCCACTGGCATCCTCACAGCTGGAGCTATATCTCTTAAACATTATAGCGGACTTGATAAGAAGTTCAGAGGCGCCAACAGCAATTCTAATAGCGTTACTCATAGCGATTACGATCTTAAAAATATGGCTGAGGAATCGACAAGCAACGAAGGCGCAACAGCAGCATCAGCAGGATGGGCTGGAAGTCAAGTTCAAACGGCATCAATCCCTGAAGCCACTGGAAACTTCAGTGGAGACGTCTGCTTCAAAAGAAGATTCAGACACGGAGTTAAAACAACTCAAATGAACAACGCTAAAGTCAAGTTCACGAAATTTCAGGGCAACGAAGCTGGCTACCACAACGTGGGACACAGCGCATACGGAGAGGTTACTTCGGAGGACTACATCATCCCTTACTGGTTGACATCATGGGTAAACCCGATACAATTCGAACAAACTATGAAAACGGCTACATCCTACAGGATAAAGTCCGTAGGTTTCGAAATATCCAACGTCATGGGTGGCGAATGGACATCTAGAAACAACGAAGAAGTATTCTTATACACAGAAGTATCAGACATCAATTACGATCACCAACAACCTATCAAAAAAAAAGACGGAACACATTCTATCAGCAGCGGAAACATGGTAACAGCCAACAGAACACTGATAAACAAAGTGCTTTACACTTCAGAAGACCCGCCCCAACTCGTTTACATCAACGTACCAGCAGCATGCAGACCCAATGGGACGGCAGCTCAACTCTACTTCACCTTCGACATAACATACTTCCTGGAGGTGGAATGCTACTTCGAAGCTATGCACCACCCACAAAAAGTAGCAACCATATGCCCTGAAGTAGCACGACAGTCCACGTACAAAAACTTCAACTACGACCTCTTCTTAGTCACGCCCCCTGGAAGGCACTTGAATCATATCACACCCAAAGGGAAAAGGCACGGCAGAACAACATTCATCGACGAGGACTCGGCCGGAAACAAAGTACTTCAACATCTGTCAGGCCACTTCGTTAATCGCTAATACCAGCGACAGCGTTTACTAAACACTGGGCGGGAAAAAACTATATATATACAACTACGAAAACACGATCACACCACACAGCCGCCAGCGATGGAGCCTTCAACATCCAACACCGTGTACGCTACTAAAGAATCATTCGACGCCTTCATCAAAAATTCGAATTTGCTGCCGTATACTTGGGTATACAGATGGAATGAGGATAATGAATTCACGTGGGACGAATCTCCTACAATCGGCAAGGCGCTCGAGACGATAAGATACACACAGTCACCACAAGCGCAATACTTTATGAACATAATATCAAGACACCCTTCCATTGTAATTTACCACAAAGAGGCGCAAAGTAAGATTAAACACTGCTACGACAGAAAACATTTTCACGTCATTTCGTTCCACAAGGAACATCCGTCCAACCAACACAGCTTTCAAATGCTAAAAAACATACTAAAGAACAATATAGCGAGACCATACACAATGGCCGCCATGAAAGTGTTCACACCGTACGGCTTCTGCAAATACCTCACACAGGACGATTCCTTAAGATGGGTTGTCTGTGCAAACAACATCAACTCCGAACAGACAGCTCTACTGAAAAAACTAACTGATAAAGAATATCACGAAAGCGATAATGATTTATCGGACACCGAATCGGTTAACAAAACAAAGACTGTCAGAGGTGACAAGTACGACTTTATTAAAAAGATGATGCGCCAATGCAACAGCACAGACTTGGGAGACATCATCCAGTACTGCAACAACTCACCAAAAATATCTCACAAAACGACATGGCAGAATATATACAGAAATACAGCAAATATACAAACCATAATATCAGCAGCAGCTACTGAAACAAATATAGAAACGCTGAGCACTTACATTCCCTTCCACGGATAGTGAGAAAGGGGAGTGGCACACTGTACCACCAAAGAAAAAAACGGAGAAGGAAGACAAAAGAAACAAGTGACAAAGAGGGGAGGCGTGAAAAAGGTGAGCTTCCCAACATCATCAACAACACCTTCTCCACCGCAAACACCAAAAATGAACATCTATTAAACTTTTTAGAAAACAGTACAAATACAAATACCACAAACTTCATTATACCCTTATACAACGCACCCCCAGCACACATACTCACACTATAGATAACCGAAGAAAACTACAATAAAATAAAAGAAAAGTTTCCGAATGATGTTGGCTTTGAACATTTCTATTTTCACATTTTAGCGCATAATATTTTTGCAAAATGTCGTTGAAGAGAGCATCGAACTGTTCTCTTCTCCCTGCTTCACTCCCCGACAAAAAGAACGATGTGTCAAGTCACTTTCTCATATACACTTCCTAGCTCTCACCTCCACCATTGCTCCTACACTGGAGAAGGAGGAAGAAACAAAATAACACCAAGACCACAACCAGTTGCCATTGAAATGGTTTCGCTTCCGCAGCTAAACAGAGCTCGGAAGAAATCAAAGTTACAATGGCAGAAATAAACAATGCTAAGGAGTTGTTAAGAAAAGATGGCAATAATGTCTTTCTTAACACTCCACAAGCATTGATACAAGCAACGAACAGAAGAACAATAATATACAAGGTGTTCAACACAAGATACCACAAGATGGAGAGTGCTACCCTACAGAGATTGGAGATAGCTCTAAAGCCCATATAGGGCCAGAAAAGTTTTGTAACTAAAGGGAAGTGCTTTGGAACAGTGGAAGTGCACTTCCCAACAGAAGAGGATGCCATCCGGCACTCCACAACACCACTGAAGGTGGCGATCTATTACTCGTGCCGACATACCTTGGTCGGCGCATGACAAAAATAAAACTAGATCAAGTGCCGCCAGAACTGAACATCTCCTGGCTAGTGGCAGCTGTGCTCTTTGACATTGAAGAGACTGCCACTATT
>NC_069003.1:22003091-22003807 GCF_001194135.2 Octopus bimaculoides
AACATCTATTAAACTTTTTAGAAAACAGTACAAATACAAATATCTCAAACTTCATTATACCCTTATACAACGCACCCCCAGCACACATACTCACACTAAAAATAACCGAAGAAAACTACAATAAAATAAAAGAAAAGTTTCCGAAAGATGTTGGATCGCTACGGAGAAGTTTCTCCCAAAGCCTTTATCAGAATTTAGTGGAAACACCCACACGGAAACATAGGGGAGCCACCCCACCAGAAAACAATAAGTAGAGCTTTTTCTCCTCTAATACTTTCCTATTTTTTAAAAAGAAACATGGTAATTCTCAGACTCGGAAGTATAAACGTGAGAGGCCTCGGGTCGCCTTGGAAGCAAGGTCACCTGTTGAACGACCTGGTCTTACAGTATAGATGTAGTAGCCATTAGCGAAACCAGGCTCTCTGACCCGCAGGAACTCGCAGCCCTTTTCGGTGGATACGAGATTTTTCTATCTCTGTGTCGGCCGGGAGCGGGCGGTGGGGGTACTGTGGTGCTATTTCGGAAAGGCCTGGATTTGAAAATAAAGGCAGTCTTCCTGGATCCAGAAGATAAGTTGGTGGTCCTGGATGTTGATAGTAGTGACGGCGCTGCCTACGCTCCGACAGGAGCAGGGCAGTCGGATTATTTCAAACGTCTGGAGGTTTTCCTGGGTACTTCTCGCACTTTAGTGCTAGTTGGGGATTGGAACGCTGTCT
>NC_069003.1:22003817-22005218 GCF_001194135.2 Octopus bimaculoides
ACGTCTGGAGGTTTTCCTGGGTACTTCTCGCACTTTAGTGCTAGTTGGGGATTGGAACGCTGTCTTAGACGAACGTATCGATAGGGTGGGTGCGGGAGCATCTGATAGGAGAGTGGGGTGCAAGAGCCTCGCCAACCTGCTCAAACGCTTTCAGCTGTCCGACAGGTATCGACTAGACAACCCGAATGTGCCAATGTGGACTTGGACTAATCGCATTGGGTCGTCTAGATTGTACTTAGATAGAGTTTTCTGTAGGCCAGCAGATAAGGATAGCATAGGGTGTCCACAATTCAACTACACAGACCACAAATTCGTGATCTGTACGGTCGACTTAGATAGGCTCCATAGACAAGGTCCCGGTTACTGGAAGCTAAACATGTCGTTAACGGAGTGCAAAGCCTACAGAGACCGGATTAGTTTATTAGTTAAGAGGGCATTAACCGGGGTAATCATCAATAACAACTGGTGGTTCACCCTCAAGCGGGCAATTAGAGCAGAATCGATTAGGTGTAGTAAGGCTTTAGCTGTAGAACGTAAGAAAACAGAGTGGGATTTAGTTAACAAACTAGACGAGGCTCTTAGGACAGGCATCAGAACCGATGTGCTGGCAGCCAGGTTGGCCCTTGACCAACACTTTGACGCCAAACACGAAGGCTGCATTGTCAGAGCTAAGGCATGTTCGGTAAGCAGCTCGTCTCTTTAACAGAGCTGCAATCCTGGATCAAACGTAGACCAGCACACATACTCACACTAAAGATAAGCAAAGAAAATTACAATAAAATAAAAGACTGCCACTATTCTGGAGGTGCATAGAATGAAAGAGAAAAACTGGTCGGGTATGGGAATGCAGCTCCTTGTTCAAATTGAACCAGGTATCATAAATGCCATACCCAACGCAATAAACTTGCCTGTTTTAATTTTTTATATATTTGTGTAGTCAAGCCAACTAGGTTCTGGAGCTAGTCGGTTAGGCGAAATTTTCGTTTGAACATTTCCATCTTCACATTTTAGCGCATAATATTTTTGCAAAATGTCGTTGAAGAGAGCAGCGAGCTGTTCTCTTCTCTCTGCTTCACTCCCCGACAAAAAGAACGACATGTCAAGTCGCATTTCACCCCGCCCAGCTAACACCATAAAAGGCAAAGTTTTGAATGCCGAGGAACGTTCTGCCACGTGCAGTGTTCCTGATTCCAGTCTGTTTAACAGACTTTCTCATATACACTTCCCAGCTCTCACCTCCACCATTTTCCTACACCGGAGAAGGAGGAAGAAAAAAACAATAATATACAAGGTGTTCAACACAAGATACCACAAGATGGTTGGAGATAGCTCTAAAGCCCATATAGGGCCAGAAAAGTTTTGTAACTAAAGGGAAGCGCTTTGGAACAGTGGAAGTGCACT
>NC_069003.1:22005228-22012600 GCF_001194135.2 Octopus bimaculoides
AATAAAACTAGATCAAGTGCCGCCAGAACTGAACATCTCCTGGCTAGTGGCAGCTGTGCTCTTTGACATTGAAGAGACTGCCACTATTCTGGAGGTGCATAGAATGAAAGAGAAAAACTGGTCGGGTATGGGAATGCATCTCCTTGTTCAAACTGAACAAGATAGCATGCCATACCTGACGCAATAAACTTGCCGGATGGCAGTAGGATACACGTTGCTGTAGAGGGCCGCAGACCAAAGTGCTACCTCTGCAGCAGCGAACAACACCTAAAGAAACACTGCCCCATCTACAAGCAAAGATTGGAGGCACACAAAAGAAGAAAATTCCTGCTGCAACAACAACAACAGCCAAAAGCATCCACACCACCATCTCCACCCATCACCAAACCAACAACAGCAACAGAATTTTCGCCAGACCATACAGACATTCCCTTCCCAGATCAGCTCGGATTGTGCGAGCATGGATAGTGAGAAAGGGGAGTGGCACACTGTACCACCAAAGAAAAAACGGAGAAGGAAGACAAAAGAAACAAGTGACAAAGAGGGGAGGCGCAAAAAAGGTGAGCTTCCCAACATCATCAACAACACCTTCTCCACCGCAAACACCAAATACAAATATCTCAAATTTCATTATACCCTTATGCAACGCACCCCCAGCACACATACTCACACTAAAAATAACCGAAGAAAACTACAATAAAATAAAAGAAAAGTTTCCGAATGATGTTGGATCGCTACGGAGAAGTTTCTCCCAAAGCCTTTATCAGAATTTAGTGGAAACACCCACACGGAAACATAGGGGAGCCACCCCACCAGAAAACAGTAAGTAGAGCTTTTTCTCCTCTAATACTTTCCTATTTTTTAAAAAGAAACATGGTAATTCTCAGACTCGGAAGTATAAATGTGAGAGGCCTCTGAAATAGTTGAAGAATGCATTTCACCCTCCTCACACCACTACACTGCTAATATTAATTCATACCGAATAAAGAATTATAAAGTTAGAATGATTTTTTTTATTTAACTGTAATAAAGTGAGAGCTCAGCTAACATATTTCCATGAACCACATAGATTAATGGTCAAAGAACTGCATACTGATAGTCAAAGAGCCACCTTGGCTACCCCTGATATATACACCCAGAAAGACCACCCTCCGAGTAGTCTTTATGCTGGTTGCTAAATGATATTTACATGTTGACTCCCATTTTGAGTAATTTTTCTGAATCATTACATCTAATTTTCTTTCTTCAATGATTGCTTGGTGTATGTAGGCCTCAGATTTTGAAGGAGGTTGAGGATAGCCCTTCTACCCCCAGTCATCATCTGGTAGTAGAAAAGGGTATAGCAGCAGAACAAACGGCAATAACCCTAAAAATACTGAAGGCACACATAAAAAGGCTTTCTTTACAAAAGTGACTTCCCATATTGAGCTGTACAGTTTCTTGCTGGAGAAGAATTGGGCCTAGCAGGAGCATGCCACCTAATTTAGAAATTGTGAAGTACTGACAAGTAGTAGAAAGAGCCCTCCAAAATGTACAAGAACACATCCAGTACGTATCCAGGACAAAGCAGTTTAGGTATGGGGATTGAAGTCTTTATTAAAACTGAAGCCCTTGAACTGAAACACTCTATAGTTCCTTGCTTGCAGTGAAGAGTTCATTTTCCTCTTCATGTATTTAGGAAAAAGAACAGTGAGGTTAAGAATAACAGGTGTCCCACTGAGCTGATCTCTGGTGGATTCTAAAAGGGAGTGAAACTGCTGATATCAAAAGGCAATGGCAGAGGTAGTCCGTGGTCTGGGGCCACACCAAAGATTCTTCAGGTTAAGCAAGAATAAAAAAAAAGGGTCCTTTGCAAGTGCTGCAGAAATTTGTAATTTCAAAAAATTGATGGTAGAAAAACACCTTTGGCACCCCTGCATGAAATTCAAGCTAAAATGGCTATCAAAACAATTACAGGATCAACAAATTTCCAGCATCAAATGATCCGTTCCCTCTTTTAGGAATTTGAAATTTCTGTGGCTGCCAGACTCGTTTCTGGGCAGTCCAGATGGACAAAAAAGGGTGTCCGTGAGTTGCTGGATTATGTAAAGAATATTACAAGGCCTCCTTGAAGCACATGCACAGAAGAATTCTAGTGTTCTTTGCAAAAATGACGATTGTACCCCCGATTCCAACATACCAGGGCATGTTAAGTGGAACTAGGAGACAAGCAAGGTGTCTCTGAAAGGCTGGCAGAGAAGGTGAATGTTATGCCACCTCTGTTGTTTACCACCTATCATGTTTTGCCCCAGATACCAACCCATCAGATTGGAGAATGAGGAAAATAAAAACAGCAGCACCAACAATGACTTTAGTAGCATTACTAACACCACAGAAAATAACAAAACTGTTGCCTCTGTTATCAAGACTACCGAGAGAGCTAGTTTTGCGAGTGCTGTCAGCATAAGCAAACATATCCTTTGCAAATGCCACCTCACTGTTGTAGGTCTCACATCTCCAAAGACAAGAAAGCATTTCAAAACAAAAACAAAATAGGAACGCCTATCATATGTGGTATACTAGCACGCTTGCAAGACAATGGTGAGTAAAAAAACATGTTCATTGTTTCTCTTGCTTCCCACTTCACGGTGCAAATCAGAGTGGTTTCTCAAACTATGACAACACAGCTAAATTTAGCTCTGTTGTGGATTAAGTCTACAAAAAAATATTAGCAGCACAGCCTGAAGGTAGGAGAACTTTTGTTTCTGGGGCACAGTGGGAGGGCCTGGGCAACCGAGACTGTAGGTACTCGGCCTGCACAAGCAGTCCAATATGGCCTCCGCAGGTGGCTGCAGAGGTAATAGAACATAAAATTATGTCAAGGGTCATAGCGACCTTTGACAAGAAAGAATTTGCCTTCCTCTTCATGGGCCTCCAACCTGTCAGTACACAGTTGTCTGCAGGCGGCAAGTCAACTTGCTTGGGGGCTCTGATGAGGAGGATTGATTTTTATGGACTTTTTGATCTCTTTTGATAATTTGTATAATTGATTTTGTGATTTATTTATTGATTGTAAAGGAAACGTTGTGTTCGAGGGCTTGTTGGTCGGTGGGTGCCAACATCCCTTTCATCTGTATCATCGTTTCCATTTCATCTCATCTTGTGTCCAGCCCACAATCTTCTTCTGTATAAGGCCTGTAGTGACGTCATATTGGCGTTTTTCTCGCAGACAGTACAAGCACACAACCAAACACAGTACAAAAAAAAAAAAAAAAAAAAAAAAAAAAAAAAAAAAAAAAAAAAGGTGTATATCTAACCCACTCTCCTAAAGTAGGGACCCCTTGTTTCTCCCTACAAAGGACCCTATAGTGTGTTTTTCAAGGTCAACGCTAATGGTCGTACAGAAATTGTGTCTGTTGACCGTCTGAAAATAGCGTATCTTGACAAACCTTCAACTCCCGTGGACGACGTGCTCGTGTTTCAAATGCCGCACACACCACTATCACCACACGCATTGTCAACGCCTTTACCAATGCATACACCAACATCAGCACCATCACAATTACACCACCTTCGTCGTTGCAAAGGAAGCCTAGCGAACCTTATGTCACTAGGTTTGGCAGGACGGTGCATTGGCCCACGAAATTGGAAAAAACTATTTACGTTTGATTTATTGTGTTTTTTACTGGACAATTTCAGCTTTTTTTATTGAACATTTTTCTTCCATTCAGAGAAAAAAAAACTATGTATCCGGTTCGTAAAAAAGTTACACAAGGAAATTTGGAATGTCCATACGCGGGAGGTTGTGGAGCTGCGGTGGTGGTGAAGTTGACAGTGGTAATGATGTCCTGTTTAAACTTGGCGACGTCGGGGGAATGCCTGGTACTAGGTATCTTAGTCGGTTGGCTCTTGCTATTTTTCCATGAGGGGATGTTCCACTCTACAGTGAAGATAAAACCAAGTGTTTGATAAATATTTGTGCCGCATTTTCTGCGTGGTTTCGGTGGCCATCTCGCCTCAGATGTCCCTCCAAAATTTTTTTAATTTCGTGTTCCACACTCAAGGGGGAGCCATTGTAGTGACGTCATATTGGCACCAAAAGGCATAGTCGCCATTGCTGAATCCTTAACCACGCATGCGTGGGTTTCAACATCGAAGCGTTCCCGCTATTAGTCTGCCTCTTTTACCCGCAGACAGCGACCAAGCGAGATGTCTAAGCAGGCTCTCTCATTTGAGTGTGGTTGAATGAAGTTGTCTCTACAACGACACCAGCTCGAGGAACATCTACTTTTCAGGCTACTCGGATACCGGACAATTGGAAGCTGTTTTATTTTCCACCATACAATAAATATTTGTTGTTGTTGATCAGTTTGGAGTTTCTGCGTTCAGTTCACTTCTAATTTAATATAGGAAAGTTAGGTGTATATCTAATGATATATAACCCACTCTCTTAAAGGCCTATATGGCCAATCTTGATGAAATAAAGAAGAGCATTAGTTGCAAATCTACAAAAGTGGACAGTGCTCAGCCAACACAAGCAGAAAAATGTTGAAGTACAGAAGCACCATACTGCATGTGAACAAAGACAAAAGATTTGGCCCTGTTCTGGCATTACAGACCAGAGGAAGAGTTACTGAACCAACATGTACAATTTGAATGAACCATGTCAGTTAATAAAAAAAATTATGACTATTTTTAGATTGCTTTTGGGATATGCCTCATCAGTAAAGAAGAGGCTATGAGATTATCAACAATTTTATATGCACTTTCCATGATTATCTTCTACGAAGACATATGAAGAAATGTGTGACATGACAAAGGTCAGGGTTTATGATATTTTACTTCACACACTTCCAGTACACAGAAATGCTGGAGAAATATGGAGAGATAATAGAAACAAAATTCTCAACTCTCTTGAACTGGTTGGAAGTCCAGCTAAAGCTTCAAATGTTACTCAACCTTATAAGCCTTGAAACAGTCCCTGACTGCTTTAGTCTAATCTAATAACTGGAGAACAAATGAGAGTTGTGGTAGAAAGCAGAAGGCCCAGGAGTCAAACTGCAGTGAATTGATAAATGCTCTAGCATAAGTTATTCCTAAGAAGTTCTTCCAAAAACAATGAAGTCAAGATGCCTCTTTACCAAAAGAAATGACGAAGAAACCAAAAGGTTTTGTGGCCAGCAGCAAATAAGAAGGCCTGTTACATAACTTTTGCAGAGAAAGTATACAAGAAGATCTGCAAAATGAAGGGATCAACAAGACAACCTGAAAAAGCTAGCAAGCATAATCTATGAGATAGGCATTGAGTCCTCTTGAGTAAATGAAGCAGGGTAAAAAGCAGCGAGCTGCTAAGTCCAGCAAAAGCAGGCAAGGAGATTTTATTGGAACCAGACTTTAAGACGTAAAGGATGGCTGTTATCAATCAGTGTGAATCATCATCAAGCTAATACTGTCTTGAAAGAAATGGATATGACTGAAAACCTGGTTAGAGAAGAAATACAAGCAGAAGGCAGGTACCTGTTTGCTTATTTGGCAAATCAGACCTGCATGGTGCTGCTGATCCTGAGATGACGGACTTAAGATTAAATGTCAATGGTCAAATACTACACAGGCAGTCAGTCAATCCATAACAAAAGAGAGGAGAGGAGAAGGCCCCTTAATATGTTGCTGATGCCACTGCTACAGCACAACCCAAAAGGACAGCACTGTTGACACCTCCCAACAACCGATGATGTCCACTAGAACCCAATCACACATGCATACCCCTCCCTTACACTTTGAAACCACATTAACCTTAATAAATAGCCATTGTAATTGTTCCTTTCCTTAATCTTTTCTCCCACACATTGACATTTCATCCAATGAATCTTCACATTTAATCATTGTTACACAGTGAAAAAAGATGATTTTTCAGGACTGTAATGATACTGAGCCTCTATTACATAGAGCAGGTATGGAAAAACTCTTCTCCTGGCAATTGGAGACTTTTCTCAATAGTTCAAAGCAAAGTCTATGTTCTCCACAATGTGAATGAATTTGGTTTGATGTCAGTAGCTCACTCAATGAGAGCAAAAGAGAAACTTATGAAAGTGAAACAGGTTTTGAATTTAATGTCCTACAATCAACAAGAGTAGATCATGTGTAGATCTGAAGATGGTTTGTTTCCTCCTTGGGCAAGAGAGTGGGTACGTGAAATACCTGTGCGTTCTTTGCTTGTGAGATAGTAGAGTAAAATCTGAACATTAGCATAGAAAGGAGTGACCAATAAGACATCATATGAATGTTGAGGAAAAAAAGAAGAAAAAAAAGGCATTTTGACAGGAATTCTCACCACCTCAGATTAAGATGAGTTTTATGAAGCAATCTGTGAGAGCCATAGACAAGGAAGGGGACTGCTTTGGCTGTATTCATAGATCCTTTCAAGGGCTTAGTGGAGAAAAACTGAAAGCATGTCAGGGATCCAAATTTTGTACTTTCTATGAATGAAAGTTGAAGCAACAGCCCAGAATGCATTTGTAAAGGTTATAATCAAAATTCCCTTGAAATGTAAAGAATGGCAGCTGCATTGAAATAGTTAACCAGTTAATTCATGGTTTTAATAACCTTGGTTATATAACAAGAGTATTAAAGTACATTTTTTTCTGCTCAACACCTGGTAAGCTTTCCTGAAAATCTGGGTAGTGTAAGCAATGAACAATATAAATGTTTCTACCTGGGTCTTAAAACAATCAAGGAATGTTACCAGGGATAGCGTAACGATGGCAGATTTTCATTGAAATGGGACTGTAACAAAATTTCCCACTGAGAAAGATTAAATGAAAGAACATTTTTACCATAGTAAATGAGTTAACTCAGAAGTTTTCATCAATTGTATTACAACTTTGTTTTTGCAAAACTAATCGTTAATTTTTCATGACTTTGTATTCTTGTAAACAGGTTCAACCAGAGTTTCTTACTGGGGCATAAATAGCATTTTTCAAAATACTGTCGGTTTCTGTAGCAAAACAATCAGATGTGCAGAGCAAAAAGGAATGGGCTTTTTTGAAATCAGTACCTTGAAATTGGTAAAAAAAAAAAGTTAAAATGTCTCATGAACAAGACTTTTTTTTTTCAGGCCAGTGTTGAAATATATCAGGGGGAACCCTTGCTACTTAACCCAAGGCATGCAACTTTAAAATGAAAGCCATATAATTGATGGTAAGGTATATATATCATCTTCCCAGCTGTCTCCATAAAAGAATAAGATTTTTTTAAATACTTTCATTTAAATATCATGGCAAACAGTGCATGCAGGAACTGCATCATGTATATATATGTAATGCACATAGAATCATGTACACATATATAAATTTAAGTGTATGGAAATGTAAAAAAAAAAAAAAAAAAAAAAAAA
>NC_069003.1:22012713-22037202 GCF_001194135.2 Octopus bimaculoides
AAAAAAAAAAAAAAAAAAAAAAAAAACACACACACACATACATACACACGTGTGTGTATTAAATGTTTTAGCACAGGTGTTTTGGTGCCATTTATTTAGGCTTCAGAAGTTTTCATGTTTCTCTCATTCTCTCCCTCATTCTCTCTGCTTTTGCAATGTTAGCATATTGCTCTGTGTGTATGAGGAATGGAAATGTGTTCACATGAGTTGGGTTCTAAATAAATAAATTGCAATGCCCCTACACACACACTCCTTTCTCTGAACTTGCCTCCGGTGCCAAAACAGCTTCAATATCCAGTCAGCTGTGCCGAATCTTCATCTAAAGAGCTGTGCCATTTATAAATGAAACAAGGACACATGTATAAATACATGCATACTCAAACGCATGTATGATCTTTTTTTTTTTTTACTGTGTTGAAGAGACAAGTTACCAATTTCTGCTACTTTGCATAGACAAGACACCATCAACCAACCATTGCAGAAGATGCACATCTACCATGCAGCAGGACAAGCCAGTCAATTTTTGTTGAAACCATACAGACAATAATGGTAGACCTGTTGCAGCTGGCTGGTGTTGGAAGCTGAAGAAAAAGACACAAAACATGTATCAACCTAAATGCATTAACATGCGTACAAATGAATGCATGCATTCTAATACATACGCTAGTGCAGAATTTCTGAAACTGGTCCCGGAGAACACCAGGGCCTGTGAAAATATTACAGGGTTCTGCCAGATAAAATGTTCTTTAAATAGAATTTAATAAAAATTGCATGGCACCTTGTTCAAGTGTGTTCTACAACAGCGCTAGACCAACCAAAGTTTTGTGAATGGATTTATAAATGGAAACTGAAAGAAGCCCATGTGTGTGAACATGTATGTCTTGCCAAGCTAATTCTTTTATTTTTTTTACTTATTTTACTCATTAGACTGCCACCATGCTGGAGCAACATCTTGAATTTTAGTAAAATGAATCAACCCCAAAACTTATTTATAAAGCCTGGTACTTATTCTATCAGTCTCTTTGTTGAACTGCAAAGTTATAAGGACATAAACACACCAACAGACACACACATATATATACACAATTATCTTTCAGTTTCTGTATAATATATCCACTCACAAGGCTTTTGTTGGCCCAAAAGCTATAACAGAAGACACTCACCCAAGGTGACACACAGTGGGACTGAACCTGTAACCATGTGGTTGGGAAGCAAATTTCTTACCACACAGCCACACCTGAACGAACATCATACAGAATAGAGTAAATTATACCTTTCCATAGAAAACTCTGCCCCATTGTAGTTTTGTTGGACGCATAAAAAGCATGGAAAAGGTAGACGTTAAGATGACAGTATGATTTTTATACAAACAGTTCCTAAAGCAACTAGGTTTCAAAGTTTTATTAAAATTAGAATGTTGGAAGTTATCCTTAGCATGTAGGCATAGATTCTGCAACTAAAGTTTAGAAGTTATTCTAGTCTGTTGCTAAACAGAAATACACTAATTCTGTTCTATTTACTATGAGTTTCATATTTTAAATTGAATTTAGCTGAAAATTTTAGAATTTAAATCTTAATATTTTGTGTTGAAATTATATTTGTTTTAAAGAATTTAAAATTATCTCTATATAAAATTATATATGTAAACATTGGTTGATTTCTCCCGTCATGTTTACATTGCAGAGAGAGACAACATAAGAGGTACATGATGAGTGCACATACTAGGCTTGGTGACAGGAAATGTGGCAAGAGAGGGAGTAAATAACAATAGTTATGGGAATAGTGATACAAATGAGAATTTTTTGTTTTATTTTAAGGCAAATATTTTTTCTTTTGAAAATTAATATTCATTCATTATCATTCAAGCACAAAGAATTTTGACAACAGTCAAATTATAATTATTGGTTTCAAATTTTAGTACAATGCCTGTTACTTCGGAGGAGGTGGTAAGTCGATTATACTGACCCAGTTCTCAACTGGTACTTATTTTATTGACCAGAATGGACGAAAGGCAAAGTTGACCTGGGCACAATCTGAACTCAGAACATGAAATGTCGCAAACCATTTTCTCTTTTGCATCTTTCATTATTTTCTCCAAGACTTTTTCCGGAGGTTTCTCCTTTCTTTGTTCCTTCCCATTCCTTGTCATACTTAACATCAATCTTTTTGCCTTTCCTCTTCCTCCTTCACTATTTTCTGTTTCTTTATCATTCACCTCATATTGCACCTTTCATCCAATTCTGCCACCTCGCCCCCTTATATGATTATTACCGTATTTCCTGACATTACTCACGGGGAACAAGTATACTTTTAAAGTTACCTGTCATATGATGAGTAGCAATATTTACAATACAAAATTAAATGAAAACGTTTGCTTGACATAATTACTTCCCTTAGATATTGTAACCTGTACTTTTTTCTTCAGTAATTTCACTACACACGTGCAAGACAGTCACACACAAACACTTGTACATACATCAACACACAAACTAAGACAGACCACTTTCTGTGATATGGTCAATTATTGGGAATTGACTATTCTAATAATAATTGCCAGATCAGATTGGAGCCTGGTACAGCCTCCTGGTTTGCCAGTCCTCAGTCAAACCTTCCAACCCATGCCAGCATGGAAAGCAAACATTAAACAATGATGATGACATTCAATTGCAAATTAAAAGCTGTGCTAGTGTTGTAAACATTATTGACCATACATACTCTATGTATTTTGCTTGTTTGCTGCGGTATAGTGCTTTGGGGATGACACCATTCATAACAGTGGATGTTAAAACCCCTTTTTCTATGACTTTCAGGTGTTTTAACACCCAGTACTATGAAGGAGGTGTCTCCAAAGTGCTATCCTGTAATGAACAAACAAGTAAAACGCATGCAATTTATGCAGTTGGTTTTACCTATGACATATGTGGGAAATTTTGTCTGTGGGTGTGTATGTGGAGTTGTTAGCTAACTCCCCCTACATCGTTTTATCGATTTTGATAAAACTTGACACGTGAGTAGAACTCATGTCTGGAAACCTCATGGCATACTCAGATTGTACTCAGACTTTACAATTTGAGTATTCATAACTGATTGGGTATTCCTAAAAACAAGATCCTGTGTAAGACAGTTTGGTATTCTGTGTAAATGCACAAAAACTGTTTTAAGGGTTACATACTTTGTATTGCTGTCATTAGGTTAGTGAAAAAATTATGAGAATGGAACCAAGGGATAAGCCCCGCTTTCCCGGGAATAACCAAGTACATCAGCTAGTGTATATATATATACATATATATAGTAATAATATTAGGGAACAAAAACTTATTCCAACCTTACAGGCAAAAATCGGTATAATATTACACCGGGTTTCGTAATATATAATATATATGTATATAACTAATTTAGAGACGAACCACCACTCTACAACTCAGTCAACTAAGAACCCATCCAAAACCAATCTGTGAGGCATATACTATATCAATATTTATCTAAGATTTTAATCTCAAATTTTAATAATATATAATATATCATATAAAGAAACATTCATCATAAAAATATTAATTTAAAAATCAAATAAATTATAAATAGGACAGCAAAAATTAATACAATAATATAATGTGTGAAAGTATGAATGTATAAAAGTCAACAAGGTTAAATCATTATGGAAGTAAATAATAGTAAAAAAATGTGTTAGTGTATAAAGTTAATAAAAGACGTAAGTCAATATTGTTTAGAAAATTAAAATTAGAAAACATGACTTATCTGCCGGCGAGTTACTGTAGATTAAACCAAAATGAGTATACTATAGAATTTATACTAAAAGGTCAAGTGATAAATATGGCGTCTATTACCCAGGGGTAAATGCGTATTATAATAACGAAAATATCGAAAGAGAAAATCTACCTAAAATAGAAAGTTTATTGAGGATTAAAAATACTAAAATTCTTAAAACTCAGATTTACGCAGAATAATAACTATACCACATACGAAGATTATATATTACGTAAATAATGCTATGAAACATTGTAAAAGACTGCTCATATTATCGTTGAATACTTTATAGTCAAAGGTAGTTATATGTTCTGATTTTGTATAATATTGTGATGATTAAAGTGTATTCTAAAGCTAATTTGATGTATTTAATGCTACTGATCATAACTATAAGTTGGTACCTTAATCTGGGTTTAAATAAATAAATTAGTTATCTAAACTTATTATATAAGTAATTTATGTCTGCATTTAACATGATGTTCATCGTGGGAGTTAATCAATTTTTTATTGGCTAATAATATCTCTTTAAATTTGTTAGTAAGTACATAATAAGCAGAATTGCAAACTATTTCCCATTTTAACTCGTATTCTATTCTTTTTGATTTACGTTCCCAAATGTATTTACTAAGGCCCATAGAGTTCATTAAATTTCTGTTCTTAAAAGAATTCATATGTTGAGCCACCCTGGATTTAATTTTATTGGAAGTTGATCCAATGTAAGTAGTATTTATGTTATCATTATTACTACAGTTATTATCCTTCAAAATCACTATACATTTATATACTATGTCCTCAACATTACATCTATTATTAAATTTACATTTAGTCTTATTGCTACAATTAC
Organism: Octopus bimaculoides; assembly: GCF_001194135.2. NCBI lineage: Eukaryota > Metazoa > Mollusca > Cephalopoda > Octopoda > Octopodidae > Octopus > Octopus bimaculoides. The sequence continues at coordinate 22,017,323 of NC_069003.1, forward strand.
AATCAATTGTATTTTGGACTCCAATGGAGGTATTACTTAATTTATTATTGTAAAACTTATTTAATTTAAATTTATTAAAGGATGAAATGATGTTGCCAACATTATTAGTGGTAGAGTAACCAACTCCATATTTATTGCTAGAATTCGACCTGAAGAGTGACTGATTTTGGGAGTAAAATCATTTCCCCATTCTAATGAACTTGGATAGAATTTGCTTATGATTTTATATAGTCCTATTTCAGTCATGAAACGCATGTAGTCTATGAACTAGCACTGACTTTTATACATTTATACTTTCACACATTATATTATTGTATTAATTTTTACTGTCCTATTCATAATTTATTCGATTTTTTAATTAATATTTTTATGATGAATGTTTCTTTATATGATATATTATATATATTATTAAAATTTTAGATTAAAATCTTAGATAAATATTGATATGGTATATGCCTCACAGCATGGTTTTGGATGGGTTCTTAGTTGACCAAGTTGTAGAGTGGTGGTTCATCTCTAAATTAGTTATATACATATATATATATATATATATATATACACACACAAACCTGGAACCAATAGATGTGATCTATGGTTAGAAGAATTTTACAGGATTTTAACATCTAAGGGTAATGTAATTGTAGACAGGAGCAAGCACTGAAATGCTTGCACATGAGGAAATTCACATTTGCCAAGTATCAATGAATAATAATCATTTAAACTATACAAGGTTTTGAAATGACGGACTGAGAATGATTATCCAATAAAAAATTGAAATAGAGATTGTTTGCATCTAACTTAACAGATAGCTCTACATTATACAACGCAGAGTTTATAAAAGAAAATCATTAAACGGCCATACTGAGGGATATCAAGTTAAGACCCTGAAGAGACTGCACTGTTTTATAGTAGGGTTGCAATTGCAACAATTACTAATGGGTGTAATTTAAACGTGTTGGTCTTAAAAGGCGATATATAATTATGAAATTAAAGGTAAGGCAATTGCTACTTCAGAGTAATCATTTTTGATATTGTCATAGACAAAGGTCTTTTAACACCCAGTGCTAGAAAGGGAACAATAAACTCCCTTGCTCACAACACATGGACACAGACCATGTGTAGGTAGCCAGCTGGAAAAGAGGTTTTCCTGGGGTTAAAAAGTAGTAACATCATCCTACATAGGACTGCCATGTAGACTTTATATATATATATAATTTGACTGTGGCCATGCTAAAGCACCATCTTTAGTCGAACAAAGCCTAGTACTTATTCTAATGGTCTCTTTTGCTGAACCTCTGAGTTACAGGGACAAACTAAAATCGGTTGTCAAGCAATGGTGCAGGGACAAACACAGACCCACAAATACGTATGGGCTTCTTTCAGTTTCCATCTACCAAATCCACTCGCAAGGCTTTGGTCGGCCTGAAGCTATAGCAGAAGACACTTGCCCAAGGTTCCACGCAGTGGAACTGAACTCTGAACCATATGGTTGGGAAGCAAGCTTCTTACCACACATCCACTCCTGTGCCATATTCTTTTATTCTTTTAGTTGTTTCAGTCATCTGACTGTGGTCATACTAGAGCACTGCCTATATATTATTTTATGTTATAATAAAAACCACAAATTTTGTTAAATACAGCTACCCAGGGTTTTCTGATTGAAATAATAATTTATTTTATTTTTCGAGTTGAGAACAAGACCGTTTGTCAGTTGGCTTTTTTTATTATTTCAACCAGGAAGCACCAGGTAGCTGTATTTAAACAAGATTGGTGGATTTTATTGTAACTTATCTTTACTCTCTTAGCTGATTGAGGGTTTTCTATTAGCTGAAGCCTTACCACATCATCATCATTTAGCATCTATTGTCCATGCTGGCATGGGTTGGACAGTTTAACCAGAGCTGGCAAGCTGATTTGGCACAGTTTCTATGGCTTGATGCCCTTCTTAACACCAACCACTGAGAGTGTAATGGGTGCTTTTACGTGCCATTTGCATGATACCAGTATCTGCCACAACAGCTTGGTGGGTTTTCTCAAGCACAAAATGACAAAGGTCTCAGTCGTTGCCTCCATGAGGCCCAACACTCAAAAGGTGCTTTTTATGTGCCACCAGCATCAGCCACAACTATAATTTCACTTGACTTGACGAATCTTCTCAAGCACAGCATATCACCAATGGTCTCAGTCACTAGTCATTGCTTCTGTGCTTCACCACCACATCCCATGTCTTCCTGGGTCTACCGCTACCACAGGTTCTCTCAACAGTTAGAGATCGGCACTTCTTTACACAGCTGTCCTCATCCATATGCATCACATATCAGCACAGTCGTCTCTCTTGCACACCACATCTGATGCCTCTTATGCCCAACTTTTCTCTCAAGATGCTTAAACATTACACACACACAAACACGAGTATCTTTCAGTTTCCATCTGTCAAATCCAGAACAAAAAAAAGCCTTTGGTTGGCCTGAACCCGAAACTATGTAGTTTGGAAGCAAACTTCTTAATCACACAGCTGTGTGGAAAAACAGTGGGAAGAGAAGGCATTTGCTTACGGTCAATACTCAGCTTCTTGAGAATTTCCTTTGTCTCCGGTTGTTTAGCCATAACTTCAATGAGGTCAGTGGCAGCAACTTGAGGCAGGCGGATGTTATGATAAAGATAGATGTGCCTATTGAATGTCGCATACACAAAGCATGGAACGTTACTCTGTGGGTTGATAGCATAGAAACCTGCAATAAACAAACAAATGGTGTCATGAATAGGTAGTCAAGTATCTTGCTCAATGGCTTAACAACACAATATTCAACAAGGATTTTAAACTACAACAACAGAGAGTAGAGCAAATAGACTCAGCCTTTATACTGCTATCATTAGTAATAATTGGTTGTTTAACTTTGGTTTTCATGCTCGCATGGTATATAGGGGAAAGGAACATTTGGACGTAGGATTCTTATCTTTTTAAAATTCACTTGTCCATGCTTGCAGGAGTCAGATGGAATTTGTTGAAGGGTTTTCTGTGGCTGGATGCCCTTCCTGTTGCCAACCCTCACTTGTTTTCAAACAAAGTAATATTTACTCCATGACTAGATGCGTTTCCAAAGAAGTGACACATACACATGCTGGGTTTCTTTCAGGTTTCATCAACCAAACCTACTCACAAGGTTTTGGTTGATGGAAATGGAAACTAGAGCAGAAGGCACGAGAATGTGACTATCGTTAACTCAGATAGCTGGTCCATCTGTTGGGTCTACATTAGGAAACCTCCTCCTATGCATTCTCCATATTTAGCAGCCTCTCAGAATGGCCCGCTTCTTTTGCAGAATCGCTAAGTGCAAGTGTACCATCATCCATCTGAACATACTTCTCTCCTTCAGCATCACAGTCTTCTCTGACACACACTCTTTGAATCTGGAACAGCTAATGCCTCAGATACTCACATCACAGAACATTGGAAAACTTCTTCCTTTTTGCTTCTCCTCTAACTCTACCTGTTGCCTAGCTTCCCTTCTAGCTATTTGGTATAGTTTTCTGCTACTAATACTCTTCCAGTCCTGTTTTTTCATTTATGATATGGAGGGGCTGGTACAGGATGGCCAGCAATGCAGAGTACTGGTGGACCTGGTCAGCTCTATGCAGGATGTCTCTGTGACCACTAACTTGGGATGACCACGGCCCCATCAAGCAAGCAATATTTAGTTCCAAGCCAACCACATGGTTGTAAAGCAGTCACAAATGTAATATGAAAAATGTCACCATGTCCCACTAAATTTGGTTGGGACTTTGCTCCTGCCACAAATTTGGTATTTGTCCCCCAGTAAGTTATCCCACAAGCATTTCCAGTTGTTCACTACATTATACATCACTATCTCCTTCTTCTCATCACATACTTCAATTAGGATGTCTCTAAATTTCTGACTATTCAAAGGACCCTTAAGCTTCCAAATCTTCCTTTTCCAAACTGGTTGATTTTTGGAATCTTTCTGGCCCAAAATCTGAAGTTACTACTTTTATAATTCACTGGTTCAATGTTGATGGGTACAAGTATGCTTATCCACATAAAAAATAAGCAGCCTTGCAGCATGAGGATGCAAACATAAGCAATAATCAAAGCATTTTGGGTGATTGTTGGGAAATGTCTTTGCAATCTGAACAGAATAATTATTGACACTTGTTATAATAGATAAATTTGTGATAAGTGCAACATAGTTCACATTTAGGATACTGTATTGTCCTAGATAAATGAATTAGGGATAAGCAAGGACAGATGTATTTATTCTAGGAATGCTTGATGAGATGAGAAGTAAACTCTATGCTATCAGGTCTTGAACTCGCAACACTAGCAATACATCAATCATTCACAGATCAATGTGTTATTTATCGATAAGAGACATACAAATAGTGAAATTTACCAGCAGCAAAGGCAGCAACGTTTTCTTCAAACTGGAATCGAACAGCTTCCCGATCATGGTTCACAATATATGTTTGACCGTCCCATGAACAGCAGACCACTTCTTCAGTTCCATCACCTGTAACATCCAGTTTACTGAGAGAGAACAACTGGTGATCCACCTGTAAACTCCACTGGGGTTTGTTCTGGTCAAATAACATTAAAGAACCTAAAGAAGAAAAAAAAAATACATATATAAAACACATGGTTGTGCAGTTAACCTTTTTGTTACTATAGTTCTGTTAAAATAAACTGTCTTTCTTTCAATTAATTTTCTAAATAACAAAAAATTTAGTATAATAGCATTCAGATAACTCCATCAAAGGAAATGCTTATTTTATCCATTGTTTTGAATTAATCATTTAATATCTTGTGGCTTTGCAATTTTGATGATGTTACTCTATATTCTTAGAATGACATTGTTAGGTGGGTGTGAGAGGCCTGGTCTGTTTAGTTTGAACCTAAAACAAGCAGAATATTTGGGCCAGGATAGGACCAGTTTAAATGCTAAAGGCTTAAGATGGTGTTTGGAACATACATTTTGATGGAAGGGTTTAATTTAAATCATTTTAAAACAAGTTGGTTTCATAGAACCAGGGCCAGTCCCAGGAGGGGTCGGTAAAAGAAAGGTCTTTTATCTTTTACTCGTTTCAGTCATTGGACTGCGGCAATGCTAGGACACAACTTAGAAGGATTTTAGTCAAACAAATTGACACCAGAACATATTTTCTAAGCCTAGTGCTTAAGCTATCGGTCTCTTTTTGCCAAACCGCTAATTTACATGGACATAAACACTGGTTGTCAAGCAGTGATGAGGGGGACAAAACACTAAGACACAAACAGATACATATATAAACATATATAACAAGCTTCTTTCAGCTTCCTTCTACCAAATCTACTCACAAGGCTTTGGTTGGCCCAAGGCTATAGTAAAAGACATTTGCCCAAGATGCCACACAGTGGGACTGAACCAGGAACCAGGTAGTTGGAAAGCAAGCTTTCTTATCACACAGCCATGCCTGTGTCTATAAAGTGAAGAAGTTTGCTTCACAGCCATGTGGGTTGGGTAGAAAACCCTCACCCAAGAAGTTGTGGATTTCTCAGGCAAATGTCTTCCACCATAACCCCAAGCCAACCAATGCCTTGTGAGGGAATTTAGTAGATGGAAACTGTTAAAGAGTTTGTGTATTTGCAAAACAACATTCTAGACAAACATCTAGATCTGGCCTCTCACACCTAGCCTACATTGTTTGTCATTCTAAAAATAATCACATCATCAAAAAGATGAAGCTACAAGATAATGAAAGATAAATCCAAAACAATGTGAATAAATAAGCATTACATTTGACAGAATGATCTGAATACTAAAAGGTTAAATAAATTTAACCGTTTAGTATTTAAATCAGCCATATCAGACCAAAATATTCTGTTTTATGTTCAAACCAGCCAGATCTGGCTTCTCATGTCTACCCTACAATGTTATTCTAAAAATAAACAATTACATCAAAAAGCTACAAGATGATACATGATTAATTCAAAACAATGTGAATATATAAGTATTACATTTGACATGCCAGTACCGCCTTTGTGCGGGTGACATGTAAAAGCACCCACTACACTCTCTGAGTGGTTGGCGGTAGGAAGGGCATCCAGCTGTAGAAACTCTGCCAAAACAGATTGGAGCCTGGTGTTGTCATCTGGTTTCACCAGTCCTCAGTCAAATCGTCCAACCCATGCTAGCATAGAAAGCGACGTTAAACGAGGATGATGATGATGATGAAAGTAATCTAAATGCATGGAACACTTAGGTCTGCTCAGTCAAGGCTGGCTTGGAGCTAAATATACTTGGTTGTTTCATGTTCTTGCTTGATGGGCCTGGGGTCATCCCAAGTTAGTGGTCCCAGAAATGTCATCATGCATAGTGCCAACCACATCCACCATTGCTTTTCATTACTGGCGGTCCCATACCAGCCCCTCTGCATCCTCCAAGGTAACATCAAGACTCTGGAGATCTTCCCCAATCACGTCCAGCCATCTGGTGCAGCTGCAGCATCAAATGATCAAACAGGAAATGGAGGATATGTCCATACCAGCACATACAACGGATAACTGAGGTAGGAGGCTGCAGGATGATGCCTGCACACACGCACACAGTTCTTTATTGGAAACGTGATGGTTCCATCCGATGTTCTTGATGGTTCTCAGTGCTCTGCTATCAAACTCTTGGCCCCTCTGGCAAAGAGGAGCTAAATATAAACAACAACAACAAATTACTTATTTACAAGCATAAATCTCAAAGTTACATACCATTCAGTGTTGATAAGGCAAAGTAAGTGCCTTTGGAGACTTCTCCGAACTTTGATGGACATATACCACCCAACATTTCAGTGTAGACATTCATATTTCCAGTCTGGGATGTGCCAAGTGATTGATAGATCACATCTTTACTACAAATAAAACATTTTTTAAATATGTATAAATTTTAAACAGTCATCATTGTTTAGTGTACACTTTTCCAATGCCTACATGGGTCAGACAGAATTTGTTGAGGCAGATTTTCTATGGCTGGATACCCTTCCTGTCACCAACCCTCACCTGTTTCCAAGTAAGGTAACATTTTCTCAAGGCAAGACATTTGCACCGACACCTGGAAACAAATGGCTCCGTTTGTATCACAGTGGCACTCTTTCACAACTATCATGTGATGTCAAGACTGGACATTAACACTCTACTGTCCATGTTTGGCTTCTTTCAGTTTCCTTTTACCATATCCACTCACATGTGGAGACACATGGCTTAGTGGTTAGGGTGTTGGACTCGTGATCAAGAGATTGCTGTGTTGATTCCTGGACCAAGTGATACATTGTGTTCTTGAGCAAATTACTTCATTTTAAGTTGCTCCAGTCAACTCAGCAAAAATGAATAATCTTGTGACAGACTGGCATCCCATTCAGGGAGGAATATATATGCCAGAGAAACATGAAAACTGGCTCTATGCTTCTTATAGGGTAATGTGAACAAACCATATCCATTCTCAAGGCTTTGGTTGGCCCAGGGATATAGTACAAAGACGCTTGCCCAAGGTGCTATGCAGTGCAACTGACCCCAGGATCACATGGTTGGAAAGTGTTCCCAAATGTAATGTGAAAAATTTTTTTTGCTTGTTCTATTAATTTTTTTTTTTGTAATATTATCTTACTTGGAAACCAGCAAGGGTTGGTAATCAGGAAGAGTATCTACCTCAACAAATTCCATCCAAACCAGAGGCCATGGAAAGTGGATATTAAAATCATAAACAAAGCCATGCATATAATGCCAATCAACAGCAGGGAAAGTGGAGGCAACGACGATTGGTTAATGTGTATTACTTGAACACAAGAGCAGGCTTCAGGAAAGGCATCTAGTTGTAGGATATTATGTTTCATCCAACTAGTACCAACATAGTATAAGGACATGTAAAGACTCTCTCTCTCTCTCTCTCTGATACATTTTTTCCTAATAAAGATCTACTCACATTCTTTCATGAGGATTACTTGTGAGGTTGGTGTTGGGCTGCAGGTAAAGGCGGGCATAAGTGCCACCAGGCTGTGCCACTAGCAGTTCTGGCTGGTTGTCTACGGACATGTTCACTGTGATGGAACCAATCTGAAGAAAGTAAAGATGTTTAAAAGAAATTTTTTTAAAAGTCTTTTAAAGATAAGGTAAAAAGATACAAATTCCTGAAAATAGGTAGGTCTAATGTGATTGTAGAGATGCTTGAACAGAGGTGTTGATGTATGCTGCATACAAGAGGTAAGGTGGAGATGAGCTTCAACCAGGGTCCTCACTGGCAAGGCACATAAGTATAAAATCTTCTGGGAAGCCGACAGTGACAGAGTAGGGGGTGTAGGCATACTCCTCACAGAGAAATGGGTGGATATGGTCATAGAGGGCTTAAGCTCAGGCTAGTCTTGCAGAATAGTATAGCTACAATTATCTCTGCCCACACCGCACAAGCGGACCTTCCAAATGATCAGAAGGACCACTTTTATGATATCTTTCTACAGGCTATCTCAAAGATGAGTGGCGATGACCTCATCTTTGTGGCTGGAGATTTTAATGGGCATGTCGGACAGCAATCTGGTTTCTTCCATGGTGTTCATGGAGGCCATGGAAATGGTTTCCAAAACGAAGAGGGAACAAGGCAATTGGAGTTCTGTGATGCAAATAACCTATCAATCTGCAACACCAACTTCAGGAAGCCAACCAGCCACCTGATAACCTATCATATTGATTTCATCCTCACCAGACAGTGAGATGCATGGTTCCTCTTAAATTCTTAAATACAAAGACGCTCCCTGGTGAAGAATGTACCCCGCAGCATTGACTAGTCAATAGTGAATTTAGACTTGAGACCAGAAGGATACCAAGAAGCAGACCAATCCAAAAAAGGATTTGGAAGCTTAAGAACCCTTCACATGGTCAGACATTTAGGGATATCCACATAGAGAAATTTGATGAGAGGGAAGAGGAGCTACAGACTTGTGGCATAGAGGGTAACTGGAAATTACCCTCTATGCCACTGAGCTTACTGAGCACCTTTACAGACTTAGGGTAACGTGGTGGTGGGATAATACTGTAGAAAGGGTCATTAGAGCAAAGAAACAGGCCTGGAAAACCTGGAAGAGTGGGGGCAGCAGGGAACGGTACTAGATAGCCAGACGGGAGGCTAGTAGACAGGTATATATAGCCATGAGTGGTTGGCATTAGGAAGGACATCCAGCTGTAGAAACCTTGCCAGATCAGATTGGAGCCTGGTGCATCCTCCTGGCTTGCCAGTCCCCAGTCAAACTGTCCAACCCATGCCAGCATGGAAAACAGACATTAAACGATGATGATAGGAAAACCATAAACAAATGAGAAGGGGGAGAGAAGGATGGAGAGGAAGAGAAAAGCAAGAAAAAAAAAGAGAAAAGAGGAAAAGCTATTTCATTAAATTGTAAACTAGCATTCCATTGGTTACGATGATGAGGGTCCCAGTTGATGCAATCAACAGAACAGCATGCTTTTGAAGTGGCCGAGCACTCCACAGACACACGTACCCTTAACGTAGTTCTCAGAGAGATTCAGCATAACACAGAATGTGACAGAGCTGGCCCTTTGAATTACAGGTACAATTCATTTTTGCTATGCAAGTGGACTGGAGCAATATGAAATAAAAGGTCTTGCTCAAGGTCAAAACACGACACCCGGAATTGAATGCTGACCTTGAGATCATGAACCGAATCAGCCACATATGCCTTCACAGTTGAAAAATGGTAAAAGAAAGAAGAAAGGCCAGGGTGGAATCTGTTCTGGAAAGTTAGACATAAAGAATATACTGACCTGTCCATTTAGCTGCCATTTACCAATTTGCTCCAAACGTCCAGCCGAATCATCTACTGTATCTGTTTCCCTCCATCGAAACAGTCGCACAGTACGATCAGAATAACCAACAGCCACTTCAATACGTCCATCTGAATCTGCAACATAACAGAGACATAAAATTAACATGCAGCAACACATATAGGCACTAGTATGGTTGTGTGGAAAGAAGTTTGCTTCCCAACCACATGATTTCAAGTTCAATCCTGTTGTGTGACATTTTGGCCAAGTGCCTTCTACCATACCCTCAATCCCCTTGTTGACCACAAGCCTTGCAAGTAGATTCGATAGACAGAAAAAGAAAGAAGTCCATCACACACACACATATATGGGTGGGTGTGTGTGTGTGTGTGTGTGTGATTGGGAAGCAAACTCCATACCACACCTTATATATATACATTATATATAATTATATATATATTAGAGAGAGAGAGAGAGAAATGCAATTGACAATCTAACAATTTATTTACATTATAATATAATATTTATTACTTTTGATCAAACTGCAAACATCTCCACTTTTAGATCCACACATTCAGTTGCCAACCGATAATAATGGAAAATCGGTGGACAACGGAGTGCGTGGATCTAATAGTGGAGATGTGAGCATTTTGATCAACTGTTATGTTATTATATTATAATGTAAATAAATTGTTAGATTGTCAATTGTTTTTCTCTAATTCATTATTTGTAATTAGTATTTATACCCCTATTTCTGTGGTATCCGACTGCTGTACCATTGGACGTTTTAGAACCCTTAGAAGGGATTGCTTTTTCCTTCGTTTGTTTTATATATATATATATATTGGTGTTAGGAAGGGCATCCAGCTGTAGAAACTCTGCCAAATCAGATTGGAGCCTGGTGTAGCCATCTGGTTTCACCAGTCCTCAGTCAAATCATCCAACCCATGCTAGCATGGAAAGCGGACATTAAACAATGATGATGACGATGATGATATATATATATAACACACACAAGAGAGAGAGGGATAAAATACGCACATACGTGTGATCAGATATGGCTGCATGGTTAAGGAGTTCACTCTCAACTAGATTATTTCAGGTTCAATTCCAATGTGGAACATCTTGAGCAAGTGCTTTTTTTTTTTTTTTTACTATAGATCTGAGATAACTAAAGCCTTGTGAGGAATTTAACAGGCAGATCTATGTGCATGCATGCGTTTTTGCTTACATTTGCTGCAATCACTCTGCTGATATTGCCCTTGAACGGGTCATCCACTGCCTTTGCACATTGGAAGACATGAAGTAAGATGTGAAATAAGAGAGTGTGTATGTGAAAGATAGATACACAGGCAGAGTGATGTCACCATAGTAACTAATGATACTTTCATTATGTAACAGTCTACTATTAAAAGAAGGTACATGCATGAATTAAATATTTTTACCGGCAGCATAGCAATGGGTAAAGACTTAGTAGATATTATACATGCCCCCTTGTTTTATAGGAAAGGGTTAAACGCCATCCTACCCACTACAGAAGGGTCAGACATACTCACCAACATCAGCCAGCAACATTAATTTACTATTGGCAGGGAGATATTCAGTAAACGTTGGCTTTAAGAAGCTTCTGGAATTTTCATCACTTTCAAAACTACTCTGAAATTAAAAAAAAACAAATTTGTTTTTGTTCTTACATATTTATTAATTTGTTATTGTTCTTACATATAAATTAATTTGTTATTGTTCTTACATATATATATAAATTTGTTATTGTTCTTACATATAAATTATTTTGTTATTGTTCTTACATATATATTATTTTGTTATTGTTCTTACATATATTATTTTGTTATTGTTCTTACATATATATATTAATTTGTCATTGTTCTTACATATAAATTTGTTATTGTTCTTACATATAAATTTGTTATTGTTCTTACATATAAATTTGTTATTGTTCTTACATATAAATTTGTTATTGTTCTTACATATATATTATTTTGTTATTGTTCTTACATATATATTATTTTGTTATTGTTCTTACATATATATTATTTTGTTATTGTTCTTACATATATATTATTTTGTTATTGTTCTTACATATATATTATTTTGTTATTGTTCTTACATATATATTATTTTGTTATTGTTCTTACATATATATTATTTTGTTATTGTTCTTAACTATATATTATTTTGTTATTGTTCTTACATATAAATTTGTTATTGTTCTTACATATATTATTTTGTTATTGTTCTTACATATATATTATTTTGTTATTGTTCTTACATATATATTATTTTGTTATTGTTCTTACATATATATTAATTTGTCATTGTTCTTACATATAAATTAATTTGTCATTGTTCTTACATATAAATTTGTCATTGTTCTTACATATATATATTAATTTGTCATTGTTCTTACATATATATTAATTTCTGAATGTAAGAACAATAACAAAATAATATATATGTAAGAACAATAACAAAATAATATATATGTAAGAACAATAACAAATTAATGTTGACAGACATGCAGAAACATACAAGCAGTGCTGGTGCGTTTACATCCCTATAACTTAGCAGTTCAGCATAAGAGATCAATAGAATACTAGGGTCAAGAAATAAGTCCTAGGGTTGATTTGTTTGACTAAAAACACTTCAAGGTGGTGCTCCAGCATGGCCACAGTCAAATGACTAAAACAAGTAGAAAAGTAAAAGAATGGCTTTCACAAAAAAAGTGTTAAATGGAGGGGAGTGGCCAAAGTAGTAATGGTAAGAAGTCAATGAGGGCTTTGGAAAAAACCCCGACAAGAGTGGCTGTGTGGTTAAGCTTGCAACCCAACCATGCAGTCTTGGGTTCAATCACACAGCACAGTATCTTAAGCAAGTGCCTTCTACTATAGCCTTGAGTTGACCTAAGTCTTATGAGTGAATTTGGTAGATGGGACTGAAAGAAGCCCAACTGATAAAAGGCAGTGCTCCAGCATGGCTGCAGTCAAATGACTGAAACAAATAAAAGAATAAAGAGTGTGTGTGTGTGTGTTTCAAATTTTGTCTTACCTGCTCAACTACGGAAAAACGGATGCTAAATGATGATGGTGATGATCCAAGAATTACTAGCAGAGAAAGGATAAGCAGTCAAAGAAAATAACACTGCCATGTAACAGGTAGCTTCTATATGAAATATCCAAGAATTAAACAAGGCTGTCAGAAATGCCAAGGGGTAAAATAATCCAAAGGACTCACCTCTGTTGATTCCACTTCAACATCAAATATATAGCACCAGCCCTTGGCAGTTAAACAAACCAAGGAATTCTGAAATTAGTAAAAGAAAAAAAAAATGGTTTCAAATTTTAGCACAAAGCCAGCAATCTTAAGTGGTTTGTCAATCACATTAACCTCAGTGGTCAACATGTACTTATTGTATCAAACCTGAAAGGATTAACCCTCCAGCATTCAAATTATTCTGCCTAATGTAATGCCTATTTATTCACTTTATTTTGAATTAATCATGCATTATCTTGTAGCTTCAAGATTTCAGTGATGTAATTATTTATTTTTAGAATGACATTGTAAGGGGGGTGTGAAAAGCCAGATCTGGCTGGTTTAAGGAACCTCAGCAGAATTTAAACTCAGCTAGTAAGAGTAATCCTGCAACAGACCAGTGCCCTGTCCCAAGAGGAATATATACACCAAAGAAACCGGTCCTATGCTTCTTATGGAGTAATGTGGACGGGAAGAAATACAACGAAGCATTTTGCCTGACACATTAACAATTATATATTAGTGACAGAGGCAGGATTAATATTGAGAGGTAGTATTTATTCCCACTTGTCGCTGGCAAGGAGACAAGTGGCTGTTATCTCTAGCAGTTGAGCATCTATCATTGACAAGACCAAGGAAGGTCAAAATCTGATGGCCTCAGCACTGGAGGTGGCAGGGATTTATCTCCCTGCTAACAATATAAACAAGAGTGCATTTTGCACCAAGAACCAAATGAGAGTTTCTCTCATGGTAATTGCAGTACAGATTGTTCTAAAAGAACATCCACTTTTAAGTGGGGGTTAAAAAACAATCACATCATCAAAGCTACAAGAGTATGCATGATTAAATTAAAACAATGTGCATAAATAAGCATTACATTTTTATCAGAGTAATTTGAATGCTAAAGAGTTAAGCTGTCTGGAATGAAAACATGAAATTTAGATGGAAGAAGCCTTTAGTTTCGATCACTTTAAACCAGGAGGAAATATCAAGCAAGTTGGAACTAAGAAAGTTAAAGGCCGATCTAGGTTAAAAACAACATTATGTATCTTTATTGTGTAACTTCATATACGTACCTTACCACAATTACGAATGTCACCCACTTTTACACAGGTTATCTATGAAAAAAAAAAAAAAAAAAAAAAAAAAAAAAAAAAAATCAGAAAGTAATACAAAAACAGCTCAATCCTAAATAATCAGTTTCTTAAACTGGAATCAGGATGAAGAGGTTAAGAGGGAGTCATTGTATGTGACTGTGTCAAAACAAATGAAGATAAGATGAGGAAGGCAGAGCATTGGATTAAGTGAAGTAATTAGTGCAAGATCTAAGGGAGTAGGTGATGGACGAGGAAGTAAATGACATCACCACCATCAAAATCATCCTCCTTTAATGTCAGTTTTCCATGCTGGCATGAGCTGGATAGTTTGACCAGAGATGGCAAGATGGAGAGCTGCACCAGGCTCCAGTCTGATTTGACTTGGTTTCTACAGCTGGATGCCCTTCCTAATGCCAACCACTTTACAGTGTGTGATGGGTGCTTTTTACATGACACTGGCATGGGAGGCTTTCTATGCAGCACGGGCTCTCTTTATGTGACAATGGCATGGCCACTCCTTGCATGATGCCAGCATGGGCACTCTTTATGTGGCACCAACACAGGCTCTTTTTACAGGACTCCAGCACAGGGCACTTGCAAGGCAAAAACCCCTTTCAGCTGGGAGAGAATTAACAATTCTGCTGTGGTGGACAGGGCTTCTTGAGTACAGCAAGGTACCAGAAGATATATTTTTTTTTAACCCCCAAAGTTTTATGATTTCTACAACTCTGTTGCTTTTACAATCAACAAGAACAAAAACATCACTTACCATTCCTAAATCTGAACATTTTTTCCAGGGGCTCGACTTTTTACCTTTAAATATGGACAAACTGCCTTCAATATTACCCACAGCCAATTCATTTCCCTAAAACAAAAATTACTATCAATGATTTCTAACAGACACAAGGTCACATATTTTACAGGAAAATACATTTGATGACATCAACCTCAATGTATGACTGGTACTTTATCTTTTTCTCTTTATCAATATCCAGAGTTTACCTTGGTGCAATTTGAAATTCAATTTATACTGACAACTAGAAAGCATGAAGTATTTCGCTAGAAGCCTCTATAAATTCTATCACATGGCAGTTTATTACCAATTATTTACAACTTGGTTACTTGACCTACAAGAGACAACAGCCAAATCTCCTTCAAATAACATCCGTAACAAAACGGAAAGAGCACAGATGAATGTGTGTGTGTGTGCATGCGCATATAAAAGCTTGTTTCTGCATTTTTGTTTCATTAGTATAGAGCAGGGACTGTTAAAGTGGTGAATATTGAACACTGAAAGGTTAAATAAGGCTATCTAAAATGTCAATAAACACCTGAAACAACTGAGGATTAAGAATGTTGAATTATTTAAACTGAACCTAGAAGAATGTGGGTAAGACTCCCTATTTTCCAGCCAAAAATCAATACAGTAACTAACATTTACTAAACATGTTTCATGTTAAATATTCTATTTCGATATAAAGAACACTGAAATCTGTGATAAATACTTATTCTATCAAACAAAAGAATGTTACTATGAACGACAGATACCGAGATAGTTCAAAGCTTATAGTTCTTGGACTAGGTATCATAGTCACAGTCATCAAGGAACTGATGTTAGCTGATCATTATGTGTTGTGGTCACCATCTGTCCATTGTTTTTAAGTTGTCACAGCACACTGGTCTGCTGCTGGTTCTGCTACTGTCTGCTGACAGTTGTCTTGTGTCTGATCCACTTTCTTGCTATCTGCCAGTAGTGGCTCAAATGTGCTGAGTGGTGGTATAGCTCAGAAAAAGTGTGTCAAAAATGAAATTGTCACATATGGTTTCACACAAAAGTGAATGCTTAGATTTTTAAAAATGATAAAAGTTTTGCTGACCCTGCCCCCTGATACAGAATAATAGTCAATTCCTGCTATCATATTCATGATAGACTATGTTCTCTATCAGAGAGAGATAAAGCAGAGGGAGAGAGAGAGAGAAAGGAAATCTCAACAGGAACTTCAATGTCCAAAACTAAAATCATTAAACTATATTAAAAGGAGAGAGAAGGAGAAGAACAGAGTGATAGAGAGATAAAGTAAAGAGGAAAATAAAGCAGAAGATAGAGAGATAAAGCATAGGGAGAAAGTAGATAAAGTGATAGAAATTAAGTAGATCTAAACAATATTCTAATTTGTTTGTGGGGAAATGATTATTTAACATTTATAAAAACAGTACATGGGCAACAATATAAGATCAATTGCTCCATGTTAATGGCAACAGAAGAAAATATTCACCTACAGAGGCATTTTTTTAAGGATAAACATTTAGAATCAGGTGAGCTCTAGACATGCAAATTTATGATTAAGGCTTTCCAGTCATGACCATTCCAACTATTTCAAGCAGTATGGCCAAGATTGTTATCTGAGTTTTTCTTTCAAAAAAAAAAAAAAAAAAAATGGAGTTTAGCTGCTATTACTAGCGAGGCGAACGACCATGTAAAGACCTCATTGGCTTGTCACACTTCTGTTTCATATTGACTCAGTGGTGGTTCTCTCCTCTTTCTAATAGGGCAAGAAAAAGTAAAACAAATAATTAGAATGATTTTAGAGAAAGAATACTTGATAAAATACCAGTGTTTTACCTACTAAAATATAGAAAAAGGTCCAAGGAATGTGTTGGTGTACAATGGCAAAAATTATAGTGACAGCCAGATAAGACTAGCTATCCCTAACTTCATGTAAAAGGAAAAGGTTAAGGTTAAGAAATTGGGTGGCATTTGTTTTAGTATTCTTGTGTTTCAGACAAGGGAAATTACAATTCTAAAAACATTTTCCCCAAGACATTCAATTTCTGAATTTTTATCTCTTATAATTCCAGGCCAACACAGCAAGTTACGAAGTTTCATCAATGAACAAGTACGACATTTCAAAAGTTATTGCGCTTCCATCAACACCACATCCAACCTATCAACTATCCATGAACACACTGAAAAATCCGTATAAACCCATTTTTATCTTAGACCACATTGTTTACATAGACGTAATAATTTACAAAACGTCGTAACTTGCTGTGCTGGCTCTAAATTCTATAGAAAATGTGCAGAGGTAAACCATTAAGCAAAAAAAGCACATGCTTAGGGCATCAAGGGACAGGACCACAGAAATGGTAAATGGTTTATGGCACAAAAGAAATCACTTTAAACTTGCAAAAATAATATTCAGGATGCCATTATCTCTACTAAGTATAGATGCAGATGTGTTACCTCAGATTACTTTTGAGGATCTGATCAAAGACTTTGTGATTCAAAAACATAGGAGGAAACTTTTCAAATATAAAATGGAAGTATACAAAAATAGACATTATTTTACCTATTACTGTTTTCTTTCGTTTTGAAAAATAAAAATTTATTTTATGGTTTGTTATTGTTTATATTTTGAATTACATAATCTTTTATGGGGGCACCAAAATCATTTAAGTGCTTAGGGCCTCGATGGGTCTTAATGCAGGCATGCTCTTAACACAAGGCAAGAACACAATATTGACTTGTAAACCTGTAATATACTTGGTAGTATATTATGGTTGCAAAACGAAATACTGTGTCCCTGCCAGCAATTAATATCTAAATAGTTAGGTTAAAATACTTTTATGAATTTGTTTCACAAGATTCTTGATGTGAAACCATGTGTTAAAACAGATGTTATATTTCGGGACGGTCATTTTCTTTTCCAAATAAATACATGCACTATATATTCGTTCCTCACTCGTTTATTATTGTTCTTATCTTATGTCCCATTGTCCAGAAATCTTTCGTCACATATGTGACCTCTTCAGTGACTCCACCATGTCTCCTGTTCTGATGAAAGATTTCCAGTCAGTGGACATCTAATAAAATAAGAATAATAAACGAGTGAAGAACAAATATACATAGTGTGTGTGTGTGTGTTTATTTGGTAAGAAAAACAATGACAATCCCGAAATATAACAATGTAAGTAAAAGTAATTGTGAATATATTGTTATATAGAATGGGTAACAGGACCTAATTACATTTATTTGGTAATCTTTCAGTATAAGGTGCTTAAAAAAGTAAATAAAAAATAAAGGGGAAATAAATAAGTCAACTTACTGTTAACGTAGAGTGGCCATAGCTACTAAGAAGTGACAAAAAGTCTTTATCTTTGGTACAGAATCCCTCCATATAAACTCGTGTAAATATGAAACGAATAAATTGTCTGACGTTCCAAATTGACGTCGTAACTTTCTTTTTACCCACATCCATATATTCTCCACATTTTGTGTATGGACGTCTTTATTTGTTGGATCTACTAAGTTCTGATGCAGAACCACTTGTGAGTGTACATACCATTATTTAGGTATGAGAACCTAATTATTTCCCTTTTAATCTTTATTTTATTTTTAAAAACCCTATACTGAAAGATTAACCAAAAAATAAAGTATGTTTAAAAATGGTCAAAGACAGAGAGTCGTTACTAAAAACCATTCCTCCTACCTATGCTCACCTTGAAGTCAGTGTGTCGGTATTTGTAAAATAGGGATGTAGTGGAATCACCAAAATGTGGTGGAGTAATGTTGTATGTTTGTGTTATCGTGTCAGGGTGCGATAGGCATGTGTTTGCCTGTGAAATAACAAAGTGATAACTATGTTCAACTATAACACATTTTATTTGCTGCATTGAACTCTGGTGTTAGTAAATATTCTTCACCACTACATTAAATTTTGGCAACTTACTTCGAGTTGCTAGGAAAAATGGAACCAAGGTACATATGTTGAGTTGATGTATCCGAAGACTAAATATGTTCGTGCGTGTGTGTGTTTGTTCTTTCATCTTCGGTAGTTCTCTCTCTCATTAGCGTGGCACGGCAAATCTCTGTGTGATCGTCGCGGAGCACTGGGTCAGTCTGTGTCGAATCACAGTCTCCGTCTCTCCCTCCTCCCTGCTAAATTCTCCAATTTATAAAAATCAGGGGCAGCTAGAAGGATGGACATGCTGCAGCAGGTTTAGTACCTAAGTAGGTCAGTCGCTGTCCAGTTGAACTTCGCTTGACATCTATGAGGTTATAAGGTCGAGGGGAGGCTATCCACCATTTTTTTGACAGGACAAAGTAAACCTGATTTCGCGCCTGTTGCTCACAGTAAATCCGACGAGGGAGAATTCTTAGATTCGGATTCGAATCTGAGCTTGGAGAAGGGAAATGTTAGTTTTTACAGGGACATTGCAGTAATTTACAAGGTTCATGGGACCAAAAGTCTCCTCGATGTTAACAACATATACTCGTACGTGTGTGTGTGTATACGCACTGATATCTGGGGCTATAGAAATTTTTCAAAACCTGAAGATTTATAGGATGATGGTTAAAACAACCTTGCTACCAAATAGGTAACCAGTCAAAATTTTGTCTAAATTAAAACGAGATAGAGGCATACATATCAAATTTGATATCATGCAGGAGGACTGTAAAATATAGCTACAAAAATTACGAATTCAATTCCTTAAATAGATGAGTTAACAGAAATAACTTAAGTAGGAATGAATTGACAAAGTTGAAGATGGCTAAAACGAATGTCTTGAACATTCACAAGATCAGAGTTTTTCTCTCATAACTTTTAGGAAAATGGGGTTTTTTCAATGAAATTTTATAGAAATACCTTTGAAACGGCATACATTATGATCATAAAGTAATTTGTGGGGAAAATCTT
>NC_069003.1:22038430-22041292 GCF_001194135.2 Octopus bimaculoides
TGTAAAAGCACCCACTACACTCTCTGAGTGGTTGGCGTTAGGAAGGGCATCCAGCTGTAGAAACCTGCCAAATTAGATTGGAGCCTGGTGTTGCCATCTGGTTTCACCAGTCCTCAGTCAAATCGTCCAACCCATGCTAGCATGGAAAGCGGACGTTAAACGATGATGAGAGTAGTACGGATAATACTGGTAAGACGTTCAGTTACTTCCCTTGAATATTTTTTTTTACACCCCTAAACTTGAAGATTACCTAAATCAGTACTAGGCTTACAAGGTATAAGTCCTGAGGTAGATTTGTTCGACTAAAGGCGGTGCTCCAGCATGGCTGCAGTCAAATGACAAACAAATTTTTAAAAAAAGGGATTAATGATATATTATGTACGTGTGGGTATATATGTGTGTGTGTGTGATGTGCGTCAGTGTAAAACTGTGCGAGCTTACCAAACTTTTTTTCATACGAAATTTCTATATAATCTGAAAAGTATTCGTAGAAAATTTCATTAAAGAAATATCCATTTGGTGCGAAATATTGACTTAACGATACAAGGGACCCAACAATATCCTCTGTGAATTCTACAGGATGTCCATAAAGTCTGGGTAAATGGGGATTAACACATACTTTAAGAAATTATTATTTCTTATATTTAATTGTTTATATTATGATTTTATTTACTCCATGTACCCTGACCTTGTGGACACCCTGTAGATTGTTTTTAATCTAGTTTTTTTCACAAAATTTAGTATATTTGTTCAATCTATTGTGATATATGATAGAAACAATTATAAAACAATAGACTAAACATGTTTAAGGCGTACGCAAGTTTCGTAATTTCATTCTTTTTTTTCTTTTTTTTTTTTTTTTGGAGTTTGAGCCCCTTATATCGTTAAGTCAATATTTCGGGACCCTTGTATGCCACTAGTACCATCCATTTTACTGAAATTTCAGAATAAACAAAGTCGGTGGGATACACTTTGTATGTTTGCAAATCTAAAATTAATTATAATAAAAAGAGACAGATGAATAAAAAATAAATATGGCTTTCTTACCCCGTCGTTGTCCACATCCCCTAGGGCGAGAGCATCGTTCAATAAATTTTTAGAAAAATCCAGTTCTATCCGATCAACAAATGAAACAGCCCTCATTATTAGGGACCAGACAGGAAAAGAAAACTTGTTACCTTTATACCGGTGTACGGTAGGCGTTACTTAAACGGTGATAACCGAATAATGTTCGTCAAAATTAATGTCCGGTGATCGTCATGTTCAGCTTTTAATTTTAAATCTACGACTGTCGGAAATTCAGCCAATATTATATAAAAATGAAAACATTTACATACAGACCCTTTCTGACTGCTAAAATGAAAATGACCTTGTTAAATTTCTTCCAACTATTCAAAATTTCCTCCAGATTCGGTTGGCAAAAATTACATAATTTTAAATGCTTTTAAATTCTTTATTAATATCTACAAAAAACCTAAAGGTGATTTTTTGTCATCAGCATGCAAAAACCATACCAAAACTACATTTTTAAAGCATAATTTGAAGAAAATTTGAAATACTTCAAGTAGTTGGAAGAAATTTAACTAGATGTAATGAAAGATTTAAATCATCAAGATTTTTCTTGTATTATTTGTTCAAACTTTAAATGTATGTGTATATATTGTAAGAAATAGTTTGGTTTCTTTCTCTAACATTTTACATAGTTCAACCCACACAAATTAATGTGTGAAAAAAGAAAAAGGTATTTTGAAAAAAGTTGCCATAAAACTAATCTTTAAACATCGAATGGCTATGGGGCCCAGTAGAATAAAATAGTAATCATAAGGGGCCATTGATAAAAAGTGGCCAAGAATCTCTACATTAAATGATTGCTGTATAAAGATATGCATTTATTATACTCACACTTCCTCATCCATTCCCCTTCTCTCATGCTCCTTTACATTTTTGCAACCCCATCCACTCAAACTCCCAATTCTCCCCACCCACATCTTTCAATTCTACTGAGCTCATACATTGAGAGTCCACACAAGCGATTCATCACCACTATGTTCATCTCCTCTTCACTCCACCCTTGTCAGATCCTCGTATGTTGAAACTGATGGGAGAGCCCATCACACATGTATATATATCATCATCATTTAATGTCCATTTGTCATACTGGCATGGGTTAAATGGTTTGACCAGAGCTGGTAAGCCAGAGAGCTGCACTGGGTTCCAGTCGTTTGTTTTGGCTCAGTTTCTATGGCTGGATGCCCTGGGTGTCTTTTATGTGTCACTGGCACAAGTGCCTTTTACATGAAATGTCACCAGCACTGGCCACAACCACGATTTCACTTAGCTTGATGTGTCTTCTCAAGCACAGCAAATTGCCAGAAGTCTTAGTCACTCGAAATCATCTCCATGAAGCTCAACAACCACAGAATCATATTTTACCACCTTATCCCACATCTTCCTGGGTCTACCTCTTCCACAGGTTCCCTGTAGAATTAGAAATCAGCACTTCTTTAAACAGCTGTCCATGTCCTAATGCATCACATGACCATACTAGCGCAGTTGTATATATACATGTATGTATGTATGTACCAACCTGTGTATCATACTTAAATACATCATGGAAAGCATAATATTTATCTTGAAAATGCATGCCACTACTGCTGCTGGATAATTTCCATTTACTACTGATAAACTTTGGTGTTTTTTATACGAAACCACATCTTTGGATGAATACTGCTGTTAATTAGGCTTTCCCTGAGGTATCTACTTTAAATATGAAAAGCAGATAGGGGTTTTAAACTAATACTGCTACATGTGTTGCATATGACAAATATATATATATATATATATATATATATATATATATAT
>NC_069003.1:22041582-22048979 GCF_001194135.2 Octopus bimaculoides
TATATATATATATATATATATATATATATGCACCTATACATACAGGTGGATGTCGGTATGCACATACCTGTACGTATATATGCATATACTCATTTACTATTTGTTTATATATATATATATATATATATGTGTGTATGTATGTATGTATGTATGAATCATCATACATTTTTGACATTCACTTTTCTGTGGATGGGTCAGAAAGATTTGTTAAGATGCATTTTTTTTATGGCTTGATGCTCTTCCTGTCACTAACATTCAGTTGTTCGCAAGCAAGGTATTAATTCCCTATCACTAAACATACTTTCATGGCAGGTTGGCAGCAAGTAACAGTGTTTGTATTGCAGTGACAATCATTTACATCTGTTGTGTCATGTCAAAAAAGAAGACAGTAAAACAAACTCACTCACTCATATATATATGTACATATATAAATTTCATACATACATATCGTTCATCGTTTAACGTCCGCTTTCCATGCTAGCATGGGTTGGACAATTTGACTGAGGACTGGTGAAACCGAATGGCAACACCAGGCTCCAATCCGATTTGGCAGAGTTTCTACAGCTGGATGCCCTTCCTAACGCCAACCACTCAGAGAGTGTAGTGGGTGCTTTTACGTGTCACCCGCACGAAGGCCAGTCAGGCGGTACTGGCAATGGCCACGCTTGAAATGGTGTCTTTATTGTGCGACCCGCACAAAAGCCAGTCCAGGGGCACTGGCAACGATCTCGCTCGAAAACCCTACGAAGGCCAGTCAGGTGGCACTGGCAACGGTCATGCTCAAAATGGTGCATCTTATGTGCCACCCGCACAAGAGCCAGTCCAGGGGCACTGGCAACGATCTCACTTGGCTTGCCGGGTCTTCTCATGCACAGATATATACATATAAATTTCTTTGTCTTGCTATTTGCTGTTGTCTATATCCTTCAGGATTTCTTCCAAGTGTTACCTATCATTCTTGTCTTTTGACCCTAAAGCTCATTTTTGCTCATTTCATTGTTGTCCATCGTCTTAAATTACATTTTTTTTTTCATTTTTACTTTCGTATGTCTACTCTGTGTCATTTTGTTTGCTTGAGGCCCAATTCTCTGCATCTTTCACAGGCACCTCCAGCATGTGAAGCCCTCAGTCTTATCATTAGTGGGGTGAAACTGAGTATTACCATTTTGGTTGGTAACTGATGACGAAGTAGGGACCCTCTGTTTCTTATACATATACGTTTTTTAACTGTTTGCAAATGGACTCTTCCTGTCTGAACTATCTTCGAAAAAGCTTTCTCAAAAAGAGAATATCTGTTAATATTTAACTCTACAAGACATCTTAAAAATTGCAAAGTTTGTTTTATATTATGAAGATAGTATTTATTTTCGTTCTTAAAATGTCCTAAATGTAAATTAATCTAAAAAAAAATTAATAAGACATATATAAAGCTCACTTGAAAGAAGTGATGGGGGTTTTTTTTTATATATGGGTGATAACTCAAGTTTTTAATGGGAGATAACTCCATTATTTAATGGGGGTGAGATAACAAAAAAGTACCCATTGTAATGCACTTGAGCACTGTATACACTAATCACATTGCATTATAAATGATAGGAGAGGCACAAAGAATCGATACCCACTAAAACTGAATGTCTCCAGTATTAAAATATTAGCTACCTCCATTATATAATGCTAACAGAAATGTTTCATAAAGAACAGTGTTATTACCAGTCCATATGATATTTGAGGAAGGTATTAAAAGTATCCAGCATTTAAAGTCCGTTGTCCATGCTGGCATGGGTGAGGCAATTAAATGCAATTCAGGGGACATACATAAAAATTGTGATGTGAAGCTGGAAATGGAAGTTTGTTGAATCCACATGCATATCACCTATGTGAAATGTTTGCCACAGTTGACTGTTGTTAGTCCTTTAACTTTCAATGTATAACTGTCCCTGTCTGTGTTATGGCTTCATTAGGTTAAGGTAATTTGTGCTTAAGAAAACTGACCATATATTTTGGGATACGGTCCGTAATTTCAATCTTATACAGACTCTAGATTGTAAACAGTTTACAACTGCACGTTCTTCTTAGTTCATTATTCATTTGCGTTTTAATAAACATCAAAGATAACGAATTGAAACTTTTGAATGTAACAAACATGGATATATAACGTATATAATTTTAATATGATTATGTGTGTGTGTATTTTATTCAGGTGTCTGTCGTAGGTTGGCATTGACTGTTACTCTTCAGTATTCATCCCTGGCAGATTTGCATATGGGCTAGAAGGTCCACACCAGCGATAACATCTGCAGCAGGTGAAGCAACTTGATGCAATGGAGATGTGATGTCTCTCATATGTTCTTTCATATTCTCTCTGTTGTTTCTCTTCAACAGCAGGAATTACGAGCTTCAGCTACCAGTGCCATTCATCGCAGCACAGAGCCTTCTCCTTCCAGGTGTCTGAAAAGATGCCGGAGTTCTTCATTTGGATTTTCAGCACACTGTGGAGCCGTAAAGCGTGCGGCGCTGTCGGAAGGGCATCACCAGGAGTGGAGCCTGCAGCTTAATGTAACTCAACATGGGAAAACTCACCCGGTCCAGACAAACGGTAGGATTGACAGATCAATAGCCTGAAGACAAAACCCGAGAACATGGTAAGCATGAGGTAACTGTCTAGAAGGGATGGTCTCCTCACTTGTTTCCGCTCAATTGCCTACACGAGCATGTGCCTCTTGACCCTATATGGCCGGCATGTCCTTGACTTTCCACTGCCACCTCATCTACCCGCATGTGGGCGCCCTTGCTCATGCTGTCATCGTCATCCTTTGCCACACACAGCAGCAGCATCCTCGCTCTCTTGCTCGCTCACCCACCTGGCCACCCACCGGCAGCTGCCATTCTGTTCATTCGTCCTCTCTCCGTCTGCCCTGATGCAGTTTAGCATGAGAAAAAAGACTGCTATTTGGAGCCTCCCACTTTCCATACTGCAAATATGTCCTGCCCATCGTAAATGCAATGAGGTAATCAGGGCTTCATTATGTATACATACGTACATACATACACGCATACACATACATACATACAGACATACTTTTTAGCTGTTACAAGTGAAGGTGTAATTAAACCAATGATGGAAAAAAAACCCATTTGTTGTTTGGTGAGACTACAGACCCTATCCTTCTTTCTTCTAGTTTCCACCCTTTCCCCATCAGTCATTCTCTTACCGGCAACTCTGCAACATACCCTTTTATGTAGATAAAGCTAGATATATGGTCCCAGCACATTGGAGTCTAGTAGATTGTCTGACATTAATTGATTTATCACCATCAACTAGAATATAGTTGACAACTCCCTAAGGATTTAATTCTAACTGGTTGCAGACTACATGCTACATAAAGGCTTCTAAATATAAGTAACTACATCACCCCTTTTTTTATCTTGACCCTCACTATTTCCTCTGCTACTCTCTAAATTATGGTAGACTTAACAAGGTATGCATTATTTTCTAAACTCATTCTGCCACAGTTACAACTAAAGGAAGCAGTGTAAATATTTTGGTTTCCATTATTGATGTAAATTTGTTTTTAAAAAAATGGTTTATCCTTTATGTTTGACATGCATCTGAAGAGCGTGGCTTCTTTCAAAATTGATTTAATGTTCTCATTAATCAATTAAATGGAGCCACTTGAAACAGCCATAATGAATTGACACCTGTACATCTGTGTTACTTACTTATGTGGTTGTGTGGTAAGTAGCTTGCTTACCAACCACATGGTTCCGGGTTCAGTCCCACTACGTGGCACCTTGGGCAAGTGTCTTCTACTATAGCCTCGGGCCGACCAAAGCCTTGTGAGTGGATTTGGTAGACGGAAACTGAAAGAAGCCCGTTGTATATATGTATATATATGTATGTGTGTTTGTGTGTCTGTGTTTGTCCCCCCACCATCGCTTGACAACCGATGCTGGAGTGTCTACGTCCCCGTAACTTAGTGGTTCGGCAAAAAGAGACCGATAGAATATGTACTAGGCTTACAAAGAATAAGTCCTGGGGTCGAATTTCTCGACTAAAGGCGGTGCTCCAGCATGGCCGCAGTCAAATGAGTGAAACAAGTAAAAGAGTAACATACACACACACACACACGCACATTTGTGTGTGTTTTGGTGTGTTTTGTAATAACTAGTGTTAGTTTGTTTATGTCCCTTCATAATTTAGTGCTTTTGGCAAAAGACACTGATAGAATAAGTATCAGAGCTAGAAAAAAAAAAAGTACTGAGTGTAAATTCAATCAAGTAATCCCTTCAAGGGAGTGTTCCAGTGTAGTCACAGTACAATGACTGTAACAAGTAAAAAAAAAAAAAAAAGACTGATTAAATTTGAGATCAAAAACCCTGGTTTTTGTTTGTTTTGGTAGCAGCAGGGTGGAATAGTTAAATTGGGTTAGTGGGTACCTACCTACTAGTGTACTGTATACTGTGAACTGCTTGTTATGCACAAAGTGCTGGGGTGTTATAATGTGAGTGACTTGACATCCAGTTTGTAAATAATCTTATTATATGATCAAAATTCAGGGCATACCTCAAGCGGTAACTGGCTATGGCAGGTTATAGAGGAATAACACATAAATAAAAATAATAATAATCCTTTCTACTAAAGGTACAAGGCCTGAAATTTTGAGTGAGGGGACTAGTTGATTACATTGATCCCAGTATTTCACTGGTACTTAATTTCTCAACCCTGGTGGAATTTGAAATAATAATAATAATAATAATAATAACAGGAAGTTTGCCTCTTAGAGACAGGAAAGATTATCAGGAGGGTTCTAAGCACTTGAAAGACTATTGAAAGCTAGTGGATACCTAAGGTTACAGGTATAACCTGCTACCCACATAAATCTTACCAGGAACAAGAGCAAACCTGAGTCAAGTCAGGTTATATTACTAAAAAAATATCAATAATAAAAATAATAATAATAAAGAAGAAGTAAAAGAATAACAAAGCTATATAAAAATCAGGGCTTTGTTAAAAGTGCAAACATACATATACTCTGCAGAAAACAACTTTTGTATGTTTGTATGTATTTGTGAGTTATAGATAAACCCACACGAGTGTGTATACATACACACATATATTGTTACTACACTCAGGACAATAGTTTAGAGCTTCAGTAATTTATGTCAATAATACAAGCCAAATGCATGAAATTTTTCCCAGACAGGCAAAAAAAAAAAAAAATTTTTTTTTTAAACTCTTGTAAAGAAGAGAATGAAGATTTGAAACTGAAAGATAATGAAAAATCTCATCCACCATGAACATTCCTAGATATGTCAAACATGGATTTATGGAAAGAAGTTTGCTTCCCAACCGTTAAGTTTTGGGTTCAGTTACACTGCGTGTCTTCTACTATAACCCTGGACTAACCAAAGCCTTGTGAGTAGATTTGGTAGATGAAATTGAAAGAAGTCTATCATATATGTGATTATATATTAACATGTAAGTAGAGGCATGTGGCTTAAAAAGAGTAAAGACCACCTTCATTCATGAATGACCATGGGGTTGCACCTACAAGGCACAAGTCCAGGCAAGGTTGTTTTTGTGGAAGGCTAACAGTCCCCCATGCATACCAGCCTCCTCTCTCCATGCCACCGATACAGCTTGGCACCAGTGATGCTGCAACTCATTTCTACAGCTGAGTGAAGTGGAGCAATGTGAAATAAAGTGTCTTGCTCAAGAACACAACACAGCCCGATATGGGTATCAAACACACAAACAAATTATTGTGAGCCATGTGTCTTCACATGGCTTAGTGGTTAGGGTGTTGTAATATTGTGGGTTTCGATACCTGGACCAGGCATTGTGTTGTGCTCTTGAGCAAGACAGTTCATTTCAAGTTGCTCTAGTCTGATCAGCTGGCAAAAATGAGTACTCCTGCAATGGACCAGCATCATGTCTAAGAGGGAATATATACACCAGAAGAATGGCTCTTTGAGTCTATGTCTCAGGAAGGAGCTTTATTTATGTGTGTGCATATGCATATGTCTCTGTGTTCGTGCTTGTCCTCTACCACTGCTTGACAACCAATGTTGGTTTGTTTATGTTCTTGTAACTTAGTGGTTTGGCAAAAGAGTCCAATAGAATAACACTCACATTATAACAGTCCAAGCACTTTGTGCATAACAAGCATTTCATGTTATTCAGTACACTAATAGGTAGGTACCCACTAACCCAATCTGACTATTCCAACCTGCTGCCACTGAAACAAGAGTCCAACCCTGGGGTCGATTTGTGCAACCAAACCTTTCACAATGATGCTCCAGCATGGCTGCATTCCAGTGACTGAAGCAGGTGTAAAAAAGGAAAAAGAAATTTAGACTTCTGAGAAGGGGAGAAAAGAAAGAGAAGCCAGAGTTGTAAAAATATATGAAAACGAATCCCAAGAACTGTCCATAAATTAACTTCTGTACATTATAATTAGGAGGTAATTATTCAAAGAAAACAGCTCATTAACTGCAGAATCCTAAAAGGATAGCTGAAACAAAAATTTTAGAATGATTTCACTTTCCTCATGGGTGCTAGGAGTTCTTTGATTCCATAACATTTTGGTTTCTATGGTTGGATGCCCTTCGTAATGTCAACCAAGTCACAGAATGTACTAGGTGCTTTATATATGGCACCATCACCAGTGCTTTCTTTTATATATATATATATATATACTCTACAGATGATTTGCAGATTTTCAGTTTATTGGAGTGAAGCATCAGAAGGAAGCTCCTGGCTTTAAGGGTATCACAAAAGGCCTGGTTAGAGGCCCAACCTTCCAAATCCTTCTCAGGGTTCAGAAAAACTGAAGGACTGCTGCAATAAGTGTGTGAATCTGAGATAGGAATACATTGAATAAAATCATAATTAATTGATCCTCCTGTATTTTCTTTTACCCAAAGCCAGGAACTTTTCAGCACCCCCTCATGTACGTATGTGAAACTAATACATCTGTTTATTTACACACCCATCTTCGTCTTTTTTTTTTTTTAATTCTCACTATATATATATGTAAGGGTACGACCGTGGGAACTCATAAAAGGAGAAATGGTGACGAATGGAAAAACAGAGGACTCCTTTTATTTAAACGTGTCACACGGTCGAACATACAAATATATATCATATGATGATATACATGATATGTTATGCGACGATAACATAGATGACCAGTAATGAAAGACCACAACCGTATTAGATGAATAACAGAGATATTTATTATAGCGTTAAAGATGTATGTCTGTGTGAGAGTGTGAATGCGACATATAAGAACATAATCAAAGACAGGCCGTCATACAAAGAAAAGTGTGTATGTGAGTGATACATGTGTGTGAGTGTTTACAGCAGATAGAAAGAGAGTCAATAACACGTGAAC
>NC_069003.1:22049632-22050985 GCF_001194135.2 Octopus bimaculoides
TGAGAAGATTGTATGTAATGGCGATAGTAGTTTGTATCTAATGGCGGGAGGTAGTTTCACTACATATATATATATATATATATATATATATATATCTATCTCAGGTCATTAAGAATGAAATGTCCAATTTCCTTATGCACCAAGTTTGATGGTCATTTAATGTTTTACCCTGACAATTCTTAGTCTTACAACATTGAAGAGTTACATCATCACTTTTCGAAATGCAATTCATGGTGTCTGATTATATTGTGAGTTTTCCCTTGTAAATCAATTTTTGTGAACCCATGGATAGATCAAAAATTCATATTGTTTATGAATATGAATTCCATTATGGAACCAATGCATCCCAGACAGCTCAACACATCAATGAGGTGTTTGGTGAAGATGTGGCAAATGAACACATTGTATATTGACGGTTTGAGAAGTTCTGGTCTGGTGACTTTACTCTTGAAAATCAACCCAGTGGTAGACCTGAGATCAAGGTGGATAATGATGAGCTGGAAACTGTAGTGGAAGCAGATACATCTCAGACTACACCTGAGTTAGCAGCAAGGTTTGATGTTTCGATTTCAACTGTATTGGACCATCTGAAACAAATCGGCATGGTAAAGAAGCTGGACAAGTGGGTACCACAAACTAGCATCAAATGACAAATTGTCTTGAAACTTGCTGCTCTTTGCTGTTACTGCATAAAAGTGAACAATTTTTGCATCGTATTGTTATGTGTAATGAAAAATGGATTCTTTTCAACAATAGCAAGCATTCTGCATGGTGGTTGGATAGAGACAAAGTGCCAAAACACAATCCCAAAAAGAATATTCACCAAAAAAATCTAGTGGTGTCTGTTTGATGGTCCAGCGCTGGTGTCATCTACTACAGTTTCATGAGACCTGGTAAGTCAATTACAGTGGATGTATCCATCAGCTAATTGGATGACATGATGATTGAAATTGCAATTAAACAACTGAGATTGGTCAATAGAGACAGGTCAATCCTCTTGCAAGACAATGCTCGACTGCATGTTGCACAAAGAACACTACTCAAGTTACAGGAACTGAACTTGGAAGTACTCTGTCATCCACCATATTCACCAGACCTTGCACCAACTGACTATCATGTTTTCCAAGCATTAGACGACTTTTTGCAAGGAAGAAACTTCAAATATGAAGAAGATGCAAAAACAGCATTTTGTGATTTTGTCACCTCTTGCTCTCCAGAAATCTTTGCTGTCAGCATAAATAAGCTATCAAATAAAATGGCAAAATTGTGTTGATAATTTAGGTGCATACATTGATTAACTGCATTGCTTTTTGTTGAGATAAAGTAAAATAAACTTCCAGTTCAAAATTGGAC
>NC_069003.1:22051111-22059083 GCF_001194135.2 Octopus bimaculoides
ACACACACACACACAGGGTGCGGTGAATAAACTGTCTAAATTATGCAAAAATGAAAATAACACTGACATCTCATTTTAACAGATATATTTACCAAAATTACATAAAAATATCTCGAAATACTAAAAAGTAAATTCATTCAATAAAATCGCCATTGGATTCAACCACGGCCTCCAGATAACTTTGGAATCTCCTGAAACTCTTCTGGACAGTCTCCTTGTTAAAGTTGGTAAATGCTGCCATAATCCTTGCCTTCAGTTCATCTTTGGTGTTACAAGGAGTTTTGTTGGTCTCTTGCTCAACTGTGCCCCACACATAATAATCAAGAGTTTGCAATCTGGGGAGTTAAGTGACCAGATGTTAGGGATGATGTGGTCACAAAAATTGTCTGACAGCCATGGCTAGGTTCTCCTGCCTATGTGACATAGTGCAGAGTCCTGTTGTCAGACATAGGGTCTTCCAGCAGCCACCCTCTTAACCCAGGGCAGTACTACCTCTTCCAGGCACTTGATGTAGGCCTTCGTGTTGAGTCTGAGGTGTGGGAAGATGGAGGTATAACATCACCATCACTAATGATCACTCCAAATACCATGATGCTGACTAGATGCTTGATTTTTATCACTCTCGGTACATGTTCTCAGATTGATACCCAAACATTCTACAATGTTCATATTGGAGCTTCTGGCACAAATGCCAAGCAGTACAGCATGTCATTTCCAAATTTCTGTCAGAGTGAATTGCATCATGGTGCTGTTTTTCTCACAGATGGTGCCCAACTGACCCTACTATACTGCGTAATCAACAAAATCAAAAACAAAGAATGCGTATGCATGAAATTCAAAATATAAAATGGTGACAATTTACCCATCACACCCTGTATATATATCTAAAGTGTACAGTATGATATATCCATCATGTCTGATCTTACCAATCGGTTTTGTGCTAGGGGTCATACCCCTAGCCATGATGGACTTATAATACTGTACACTTTGGATAATACACCCACAGATACACGAGTGCATCTTTTTCCTGACTTAGGGACTTTTAGATGATTTACATATATATATATGAATGTATAATTAATTCGTTGTAGAATCCATTTGAATCAAGGTATTATAATTCACCTAAAGAAAACATTTTTTATGTACCTGTATGCTGGAAAATACAGTAGTCAAATTAGTAAAGCTTTGCCAATGAGATAGATCATCCACAAAAGACGCAGCTATGGCTAACATAATAAAAATGATAGTTTAAATGATGTTTTAAATTCAAACCTTTGTAATGGAGACAAGAGGAAGGGCATAGCTAGTAATACATGCCTAATGTGTAACCTAATTTTCTTACCTGTGAAAAAAAGAGGAAAAAAAAACAAACAGAAACAGGGCTCCACCTGGAATCAAATTTGTAGCATCTCTGTTAAGAATTAGATTCATGGTTTAGCTAATATTACCATATTTGGTATATTTGTTAATTTCAAAACAGTAAGCAGTAAAACTACCTACAAGTGGCTGTGTGGTAAGAAACCTGCTTCCTAGCCACACAGTTCCGGGTTCAGCCCCACTGTGTGGAACCTTGGGTAAGAGTCTTCTGCTATATAGCCTTAGGCTGACCACAACCTTGTGAGTGGTTTTGGTAGACAGAAACTGAAAGAAATTCGGCAAGCTGGCAGAAACGTTAGCACACTAGGCGAAATGCTTAGTGGTATTTCGTCTGCCGCTATGTTCTGAGTTCAAATTCCGCCAAGGTCGACTTTGCCTTTCATCCTTTCGGGGTCAATTAAATAAGTACCAGTTATGCACTGGGGTCGATGTAACCAACTTAATCCGTTTGTCTGTCCTTGTTTGTCCCCTCTGTGTGTAGCCCCTTGTGGGCAGCAAAAGAAATAAGAAACTGAAAGAAAATCCTTGTATGTGTGTGTGTTTGACTTTGTGTCTGTGTTTGTCCTCTTCAACCGCTTGACAACCAGTGCCAGTATGTTTATGTCTTAGTGGTTCAGCAAAAGAAACTGATAGAATAAGTACCAGGCTTAAAAAAAAAGTACTGGGGTAAATTCATTCAACTAAAAATTCTTCAAGGTGGTGCCCCAGCATGGCCACAGTCAAATGACTGAAACAGATGAAAGATAAAAAATACCTGTTGATATATATTGCAGCCAGTTACATAAAGTAACATCAATGATTGGTGGAGCAACATTATCGTCAGCTGTTATAAGGGTATGCCTTATATTAGGGGTCTCCAAAGTGGTTGATATCAACTCTTGGGGGTCGATGGGACTATTGAAGGGGGTCAATAAATGCACATCTACTTAATTATTATTATTATTATTTATCTATTTATTTTCTTGTACATGCCTGGGATTGATGAGGGATCAAGGATTCCATGAAGGGGTCGATGGTCTAAAATGTTTGGGGATCCCTGCCTTAGATAGAAGTAACTATAGAGGTATCAAATTGCTGGAGCAGGTCATGAAAGTTACAGAGAAAGTTATAGCCCAATTAATTAGAAACAGAATTAAAGTAGATGTGATACAGTTTGGTTTTGTGCTGGGAAGAAGTGCAACTGATGCTATCTTTGTAGGCAGAAGTATTCAGCTAAGTGTAAAACATTATATTTGGCATTTGTTAACCTGGAGAAAGTCTTCAATATAGTCCCTTGCTTTGTGATATCGTGGTCTCTGAGGATGGTAGGGATACATGAGTAGCTTGTGAAAGCTGTACAAGCCATGTACAGGGGTGTGGTGAAAGTTAGCCATGAGTACAGTGATAAATTTAATGTGCTGGTAGGTGTTCGCCAGGACACAGGTCTCAGTTTCCTACTATTCATCACAGTTACTCAGGCTATAACAAGAAAATTCAAAACTAGTTGCAACTGGGAACAATATATGATGATAATCCTGTTCTCAGAACAGAATTAGAAAAGAAATTCCAGGTGTGGAAGCAAAACCTGGAACTGAAGGGCCTTAAAGTTAATTTAGCAAAATCCAAAGTTCTAGTAAGCAGGAAAACATATAGGATCCTACCAGCTTCAGGTAAATGACTCTGCTTGATATGTAGGAAAGGTGTAGGCAGGAATTCCATTTGGTGTATCCAGTGCAAGTTATGGACACACAAGGGGTGCAGTGGAATCAGAAAAAGGTTTATGGAAGATATACAGGAGCCATAGAGACTAGTGATACATGGGGAAACTGATTTTCTCAAATGTCCCAGAGGCTCTCCAGAAGAAGTAGATAGTTTCTGTTATGTAGGCAACATATCTAGCAGTGGAGGAGGATGTTCTGAAAGTGTAGTTGCTCGAATAAGAATAAGGTGGAGAACATTCAGAGATCTTTTACCTCTGTTGGCAACCAAAGGTCTCTCTCTCCAAGTGAAAGGTAAATTGTATGATGCTTCTGTATGAATGGCTATGCTCAATGGTAATGAGACGTGAGCTCTGAATGCAGAGAACATGCATAGACTGGAGAGGAATGAAGCTAGTATGCTCCCCTGAATGTACAACATCAGTGTGCATGTATAGCAAAGTGCAAAAGTTAGGCATGAGAGAAATCAAATGTAGTGTACAAGAGAGAAGACTGCACTGGTTTGGCTATGTGATGTGTATGGATGAGATGAATAACATAAAGTGCTAATTGCTTAAAATAGATGGAACTTGTGGAAGGGAAACCCAGCATGGCATTGGACAAAGTATTGGAGGCTAATCTCAAGATGCTGAACCTTAAAGAGAAGATAACAGGCATTTTACTGTGCTCATGAAGCCCCATCAATTACAGCAAAAATAATATCCTAAAACCACTCAGTTATGTTTGTATATGCCAGGGCTCTATCCTTCTCTCTCCACTCATTAAGCATTCCCACCAATTTTCCTCCCTCCCCCATCTGTGGTGCTGCTGTACTCACCTGAGAGCAGAATCAGCATATATTACATCCCACCCACTCCCTAATGGTCACTCTTCCCCGACCACTGAACTGCTTCCATTTCACATCATTTCAACCAATCAGCTCCTTTCTGTGCCTTCAACCAATGGCCTCTCTCCCTTCTGCAATACTCCATTCTAAACACCACCCTGATCTGCAATCATTCTCACCACCCTCTCATATCTACCACCATAACCCACCCACAGCAGCCCCTTATGTATCCCTATATCTCCCCCTCTCCACAGCTCTTACACCTTATACATCATTCTACTACTTTCCGATCTGTTCTCCTTCCTGAGCCATTCCTATAAGTCTCCACCTCGACCCCTCTATATACTGGTATTTCCCACCCTTGTTTACTCTTAAGAAAGCATCTCCTCTCTTTATGCTCACCTTCTCATACCTGGAGAGTTTGCTTCAGCACCCCCATCACCACCTTCCATTTATGCCCTTCAGCCAGAAAGACACCTGTGCTTGTCCCTCTATCATGCTTTAGCCTTTCAATTTCTGACATAAAGCCACCCACCTCCACCTACTCTCAAATACATCCTCTTAGTAGTGGGAGCTTCTTCCCCTTCCTTTTTCCCCCGCTCTTTTTGCTTTGCAAGTTACATGGCAACCTCACGAGTGTCCTTCCTAATGCCAAACACTTTGTAAAGTGGTTGGCATTAGGAAAAGCATCCAGCCATAGAAACCATGCCAAAGATGACATTGAAGCTCAATGCAACCTTGCAACTCACCGGTTCCTGTCAAACTGTCAGCATGAAAGCAGATGTTAAATGACGATGGTAATGATGATGATGATGATTGGAAGGAACATTTTGGTTTGGATTACTTTAAGCCTTTAAAATACACTACCTTTGTTCCAATTAATTTTGAAAATAATGAAGAATTTAGTAGAATATCTTTGTTATACTTAAGCTTGAGTCTGGAACATAAATAAACATGAAGTTTCAGTAGAAAGTTTTAATTTAAATCATTTTACAACCAGAACTTCATACAAAAGGACTGAAGATGCTCCCTAGAAGGTTCGTGTCATCTTCCAAATAAACATTCCAACAAAAGAATCTCTTCTCTCATAAATATATTTCCTGTGTTTTAGTATTTTACAGCTAACTAATTCTTCCTGATCTTCTTTGAAGCAAGCAAAAACAAGAGCGGGCGCAGTTACAATAAGTTAATTGCAGTTTTATGTTCAATGTTGCACCATAGTGACTAAAGACAGAGTACATCAAGTTATGTGCGCATAACTACTAATGGCTTCACCAATAAGGGGAGCAAAAAGAGAATTATGAGTTCATTGCAAAATGTCGATCACTAACCTTCATAGAAATGTGTGCATGCACATGTATACATATACATACCTTTATATATGTGCATGTGCATGATACATACGCATATGTATATGAATAATAACGTATTTATATATATATATATATATCACAGGTGAGGGTTGGCAAGAGGAAGGGTGTCCAGCTGTAGAGAAACCCACTGCTTGCCTACCTTGAGTAGCTGTCTGACCCATGCAAGCATAGAAGAATGGATGTTAATGTGACAATGGTGATGATGATGATATGTTTGCATGCATGGATCTGTGTGTGTGTGTGTGTGTGTGTGTGTGTGTGTGTGTGTGTGTGTGTGTGTGTGTGTGTGCATAATGTAATACATTAAGAGGCAAAAAGTGAGCGAATAGAAGAAAGGTCGGCAGAGAGAGAGAGAGAGAGAGAGAGAGAGAGAGAGAGAGAGAGAGGAGAGACAAACGTAGAGGCAGCATATGAGCAAAAGAAAAAGATGACCAAGAAATTCTTCAAATGAAACAGGGATACACATTTTAGAATGCATACCTGTGTGTGTGTATGTGTGTGGTTTTCAGATGTTTATGTGTGTATGTTTATGAGTATGTCCATATGTATGGAGTAAATTGCATGCGTTTTGCATGTGCCTTGTCTGCACACACTGACATGCTGTTCCCTGCATCTTCAACAATTCCAGTACACAAAGACAATAGAATATTCTACATTTTTTGCGGGTAATCACAGATAGGCTAGAAATTGCGGCAATCTCTCAAAGTTCTATAGAAAATTGTCTCAAATTTGTTTTATTATTATTATTATTATGATTATTTGTTTTTTGTTGTCTTCTCTTTCTCTTGCAAATTACCACCACCGCCACCACTGCTGGCATCATTATTATTACTGCTACCACCACCATCAATGTCATGATCAATGCCACCATCACGACCATTATGGTTATTGGCTTTTCCCATTTTTGTTAGGTTTAGTTCCATTTTGAGTAGGGTCAATGTTCTTTTCCAATGATAAGAATGTTGGTGACAAATCTGTTCTGTCAAGTTCATTGCTAGAAATATGGTAGGGTGTGTTGTAGTCAGTCTTGTATACATTATCTCTGATTGTATCTTGTGTGCCAAACTAGAAAAAAAGAAACAAACAAACAATGAGTGCCAATGTAAGCATTTATATTATATGGTTGCTTGACATGCTAGAAACATCAACCAAACTTCATTCAACTCACTCAAAAAATGATAAGAAAGAGAATGCACATATTAGGGGGTAATGTAGACTTAGATATACGTGTCCAGAAAAAGAAAGAAAAAAACAATGAAATATGTTGTTTGGCTGCTGGGGTCATGTAATCCCTAAGGAAGCCCCTTTGGCAGCACTGCTCTAGCTCCTAGAAGATGAAGTTCTGCATCTACAATGTTTCAATCCTTTCCATTCTCCTACATGGAGTAGAAATACGGCCCCTCAAGAAGACCCTGGCAAAGAGGATCAACGGCTTCAATAGCAGAGCCCTGAGAACCATTGAGAACATTAGATGACACCATCATGTTTCCAACAAAGAACTGCATGTATGCACACATCAGTCTGCAATCTCCTACCTCATAGCTATCCGCCACATGTGCAAGTTTAACAGTCTTCAGAGTGCAACCTAGGTTATTGAGCAGAGTCCATACACCACCATATATAAAAAAGTATCAAAGGCAATAGAATTGGCAGAACATAAATAGCACCTGTGACAGTGACACATAAAAGGCACCTATGTGCCAGTGATGCGTAAAAAGCACCCGTGATGATGGTATGTAAAAGGCACCTGTACCGGTGATGTGGAAAGGCACCTGTGCCAGTGACGCATGAGGGGCACCCATGCCAGTGATGCATGAGAGGCACTCATGCTGGTGGCACATGAAAGGCACCTATGCTGGTGACACGTGAGAGGCACTTGTGCTTGTGACACATAAGAAGCATCCACTACACTCTTGGAGTGGTTGGCATTAGGAAGGGCATCCAGCCATAGAACCAAGCAAAAACAAATGACTGGAGTCTGGTACAGCTCTCCAGTTTACCAGTTCCAGTCAAACCATCTAACCCATGCCAGCATGGAAAATAGACACTAAATGATGAGGATTTTATATATATATATATATATAACAAATGAAAGCCAGAAGATGGAATATACGAGAATTTATTATTAATCAGGACAATTGCTTCGACACATCTAGCAACGATTCCTCTTGGGTGGGACACTCAACAACTGGTTCAAGAGCCACCAGTGGTGCAAATGTATCTTGTCGAGTGATAAATAAATAAAATCAATTCGTTAAAATGACTGTTTTACAATGTAACTTTCTATTTTGTAGAGAGAAAAACAGCCAGACGGAGGAAAATTCTTATATATAGAAGATCAAAACTAAAATTGCAGATGGCAAAAAGAGAAACGAACATGCAATCCAGTGAGAAAAGTATTGAAAATAACCGTTAACAGAAATGGATGTATAAACGCCCCCAGGCAAGCTGCATGGCATGAGTACACATGCTCATACAAGAATCAGCAAAAATGTGAGCATATGCACATGCGATGTTTCGTGCACTCAAAGTGAATTATTTATTTACTTGATGTTTAGAAGAATGGGAAGATTAAAAGTAAACTTAAGTCATCCATACCTTAAAGTAAATTAAATTAAATTAAGTTAATGGTTACTCAAAATTCATTCTCACTGCATTGTGCAAAAGCTCTAACCACTGAGCCATGTGCCTTCACTATA
>NC_069003.1:22059309-22060457 GCF_001194135.2 Octopus bimaculoides
AAAAAAACGAAGTAAAACAAAAAAAAAAATACATAAAGAAAGGGTTTACCTCGTTGTGAAGGTCCAGTCCCACATTATTGATCCCAGACATTCTGTTGGAAAAAACTGACTTGATTTTACTGAATTTCCGCACTTTCACATTTTTCGCTGAGGGGTAGGACGGGGGAGCAAAGATGCTTAATAACACTGGTAGAAATATGATGCCATGAAAGAGACCGAACATGACGACAAGCAGGAATATCTAAAGTAGAAAAACACAAAGGAGGAATCAAGAGTGAGTGTATAAATGAGCATGAAAGAGTGTTACATGTGTGAATGTGTGCTACATGTGTTTGCATGCTTATGTGTTTGTGCGAGTCTGTTTCAGTTTATGCATGTATGCATTGTATAAGAGGGTGTCAAAATAGAAAAGTATAAAGAAAAAGAAATAAAAAAGAAGAGAGAGTACTACATCTGACATTTTCAACAGGTATGGCTGTGTGGTAGGAAGCTTGCTTCCCGGTTCAGTCCCACTGTGTGGTACTTTGGCAAGTGTCTTCTACTATAGCCTCGGGCTGACCAAAGCCTTGTGAGTGGATTTGATAGATGAAAACTGAACGAAGCCTATCATAGATATCTTTTTACTTTTTCTTTTACTTGTTTCAGTCATTAGACTGTGACCATGTTGGGGCACTACCTTGAAAAATTTTTAGTCAAATGTATTGACCCCAGTACTTAATACTTTTGCTAAGCCTGGTAGTTATTCTATCAATCTTTTTTGCCAAACCACTAAGTTACAGGGATGTAAACACACCAACACCAGTTATCAACACACACATCTCTATAAAAGACGGAAGTGGAAATAGCACAGAAGTAAGTCTAAGACATTTCAATTTAAGAGGGAATTTAATAAGAATGATTTAAAAAATTATATAACGAAAATGTTACCGGTTTCGATGAATCTCATCTTATCAAATATTAGTAAAAATTTATAAAAATTTGAAGTAAAAACAGTTTATCTTTTGTCTGGGGGTCAAAAACGAGTCTTGACTCTAAAACAGAAGATCAGTTGCTTTTACTTCAAATTTTTATAAATTTTTACTGATAACACCAGGCTCCAATCTGATTTGGCAGAGTTTCTACAGTGGTTGGCGTTAGGAAGGGCATCC
>NC_069003.1:22060914-22061980 GCF_001194135.2 Octopus bimaculoides
ATATATATATATATATATATATATATATAGTTGAATGTATGTATATTTATATGTGTGAAGTCCTTGTGTGTTTGTTTGTTCCCCACCATCACTTAACAACCGGTGTTGATGAGTTTACATCCATGTAACTTAGCAGTTCAACAAAAGTTACTGATAAAATAAGTACTAGGATTAAAAAAAATAAGTCCTGGGGGTCAATTTGTTTAACAAAAACCCTTCAAGGCGGTGCCCCAGCATGGCTGCAATGAAATGCTTGATACAAGAAGGTAAAAGATAAAATATCTACAGCCACCACAGGTTTCTACACAGTTTCCATCAACAAATTCACTCACAAGGTATTGGTCGTCTTGGAGCTATAATGAAAGACACTTGCCCAAGGTGTTGTGCAATGGGACTGAACACAAAACCACATGGCTGCAAAGTGAGCATCTTAACTATATAGTCATGCCTGTACCTATAAAGTTTTGTCATGTCCACATATATACACCCACTCCTTCCATATATATATAACGGAGGCCACTACGTGGACTGCTAATGTGCTAGAAGAAGATCACATGTCATGTGTCTCCTAAGACTGAACAATTCTCAAAGGGCATTCAGCGAAGCAACAAAAACGTAAATCGGGCAAGACCAGTGAAAATTACACAAAAAAATACAATTATCTGTAAACATATGTTTCGAAATCAATATTTTCTTACCGAAAATATCTGTTTCTCATCAGTACAGACCGTTGGAGAGATACAATTTAGAGAATCGCACACATTATTCAGTCTTAGTAGACACATGACATGTGATCTTCTTCTAGCACATTAGCAGTCCACCTAGTGGTCTCCTTTATATATATATTTTTATATATTCTTATATATACATATACAATAATCGTTTGAGATCTCAGATTTTTTCTAAATCTCCCCGATTCTTTTAATGTGCTTGTTACCTGGTATTAAATTGATATTAATTAATATCCAATTTTTTTACCCTATTGTTTAATTTTTATATATATATATATATATACCACTCTCTCACTCTCTCCACCTTACAGAACAAGTTACCTTAAAAAACGTCC
>NC_069003.1:22061990-22066517 GCF_001194135.2 Octopus bimaculoides
CCACCATGGAATACAGGGGGGCCTATTTCTTTCATGGTTATAATCATTCGATCTGTAAAAAAAAAAAAAAAAAAGCAAGAATAATGTTATCTGCTGCAAGTGATGCTGATGTTGGTGGTAGTGGAAATAGAAAATGAATGAAAGACACTTATAATAGAAGCGGTGGTAGTGGTGATGGGAATAGTGATGCTGATGGTGGTTGAACTAAAGGTAGTAGTTAGTAGTGGTGGCAGCATTATTATTGTTATCATCATTATTATTATTATTATTGAAGTGTGAGCTGGCAGAGTAAAGTTGACCTCAGCAGAATTCGAACTCAGAACGTAAAGGCAGACAGTCATAATATGCAAACATTTCTCAAGGCACCAGTACACTGTTTACAGATGCTTACATTTTTTGTGCTTTCCATGAATTTTTCACAGGTCCAGCTAGTTATTATTATTATTATTATTATTATTATTATTATTATTATTAAGGTGGTGAGCTGGCAGAAACATTAGCATGCCGGATGAAGCGCTTAGCGGTATTTCACCCGTCACTACATTCTGAGTTCAAATTCCACTGAGGTTGACCTTTCAGGGTTGATAAAATAAGTACCAGTTACATACTGAGGTCAATCAAAATTTCAGGCCTTGTGCCTATAGTAGAAAGGATTATTATTATTATTATTATTATTATCATCATCATCATACTAATAAATAATAATCTTTTCTACTCAAGGCACAAAGCCCGAAATTTTGGGGTAGGTGGGGCCAGTTGATTATATCACCCCTAGTACGCAACTGGTACTTAATTTATCAACCCTGAAAGGATGAAAGGCAAAGTCGACCTCGGTGGAACTAATAAATAATAATAGTATAAGTGGTGGTGGTGGTGGTGGTGGTGGTGATAGAGTAGTGATGTTAATGGTAGTTCAATTGAGAGTAGTTGTTAATAGTAGTGATATTATTATTATTATTATTATTATTATTATTATTATTAAGGTGATGAGCTGGCAGACTCGTTAGCACACCGGACAAAATGCTTAGCGGTATTTCGTCTGCAGCTGTATTCTGAGTTCAAATTCTGCCAAGGCTGACTCTGCCTTTCATCCATTCGGGGTCGATAAAATAAGTACCAGTGAAACACTAGGGTTGATAAAATAAGTACCAGTCAAACACTGGGGTTGATGTATTCAACTCATTCCCTTCCCCAAAATTTCTGCCCTTGTGGCAAAATTTGAAACCATCATTATGATTACTATTTTATTATTATCTAAGGTGGCGAGCTGGCAGAATTGTTAGCAAGTTGTGCAAAATACTTAGCCTCATTTCATCCATCTTTACATTTTGAGTTCAAATTCTGCCGAGGTTGATTTTGTCTTTCATCCTTTCAGGGGTTAATAAATTAAGTACCAGTGAAACACTAGGGTTAATGTAATCGACTACTTTCCTCCCCACAAATTTCAGGCCTTGTGTCTACAGTAGAAAGGACTACTATTATTATTATTGTCATACTAATTAATAATGGTTTCAAATTTTGGCACAAGGCCAGCAATTTCAGGGGAAGGGATAAATCGATTGCATAAACCCCAGGGCTCAACTGGTATTTATTTTATCAAATCTGAAAGGATGAAAGGCAAAGTTGACCTTGGCGATATCTGAAGTCAGATCATGAAG
This sequence comes from Octopus bimaculoides, assembly GCF_001194135.2. Taxonomy (NCBI): domain Eukaryota; kingdom Metazoa; phylum Mollusca; class Cephalopoda; order Octopoda; family Octopodidae; genus Octopus; species Octopus bimaculoides. The sequence goes on from NC_069003.1 coordinate 22,063,649, forward strand.
ATGGACAAAATACTGCAAAGCATTTTGCCCGGCATGCTAATGATTCTGCCAGCTTGCTACCATTGTTGTTATACTACTAATAATAATATTTAGTACTAGTTGGGTGGTGTGGTTATCAGGATAGAAAAAGAGGCACCAAGAAAGAAGATGACTAACCATTATTTTTTCCCTTCATTGTCATGTAAGTAAAACCAATATGGACAGAGTAGTCAACCACCAGACCAACAGAAATGGTTACAATGACACAGGATGTTGTGTCAATGTAGAGACCCCAGAAGTTCAGTGATCCACTAATGTCCACCTGAAATAGGAGAGAAATAACGTTACACATATTACATATTTACACATATTACATATTTATGTATGTGTATGTATCTACTTGTGTGTGTGTGTGTGTGTGTGTGTGTGTGATTCAAATAAATGTACAAAGAAAAAAGACAGAGACAGGTGAGGGAAGAACAAACAAATTGTATTAGTTTGATGCTCAAGAAAAATGGAAAATTCTTTGATGTTTCAAGCCTATGCTCTTCGACAGAAAGGAACGAGGAAAGAAAACATGTCTGGATTAATAGTTCCCTATGTCATACATAAATATATATGTTTAACTCAGTACACATATCATTATGCACACTCCCACACCCACACAAGCATATAATACCTTAACACAGACAATATATACATACACACGCAACACACATAAACAAAGATAACTTTTACCCACAAACATTACACTACACACATGCACACTATTGGGTCACACACACACACACACACACACACATGCACATGTAGACACACCACTTGAAAAAGCACACATCAACTGCTGAACACACATTACACATGCATACACAGACAGACTTACTCGCCCCCATTCATACATACACACACACGCTTGTGCACCTTAGTTCATTGGGATCACCATTATTATTTCCCTTTCATTCAACCCCTTTTTTTTCCCAGTCATCTCATCATGTTGGAAAAAGTAGGAGAAAACTTTTCAAATATGCATTCATTAAGTGAAAGTGTATCAAAATAAACATTGTTTTCCATCTCACTCTTAGTTTGTTTCACTTTGAACAATAAAAATTTTATTTTATGGTTTATTGTTGTTTAGCTGTAGAAACTCTGCCAAATCAGATTGGAGCCTGGTGTAGCCATCTGGTTCACCAGTCCTCGATCAAATCGTCCAACCCATGCTAGTATGGAAAGCGGACGTTAAACGACGACGATGATGATGATGATAGGGGTACCAAAATCTAAGTGGTCAGGGCCTCTATGGGTCTTAATCTGGCCTTGTCCATACATAAAGTTGTGTCTTGCTAAAGCCCCTGGCTGTCATGTTGTTATATGCTCATCTGGTTAGGGAATGAAACATTGCTACAATTTTCAATTACTACTATCTTTCTATAAGAATTGCAAACGTTTGTAAATATAGGTAAATAACAAAAAAAAAAAAAAAAAATGGATGTTGAATGGAGTCCCATCCATAAGGGACATTAGCAGGATGGGTCAAGACAACCGTTGTACAAAATAAAGATTGATACCAAATCCATTTTCTGGTTACTTGAGAAATTATCATTATTACATACATAAATATATATATTTGTGTATTAAGGCTACCATTGGTTTCATGTCTCTGGAGAAGAACACTAATTTTTCTATGTGATCAGCTTGAAGAATTGTTTGAGATATCTTTTTAATATGAAACCAATGGTAGCCTTAATACACACATAAAAAATCTTTATCCACCAATGTGGCAGTGAACACTCGTTTTCATTGTTTGATATTCACACACACACACACACATACCTACTCACACACACACACGTATGTGTGTGTATATGGATGCATATACAACCACCAGTTCTTCAACAAAGAATTAGCCACGATGGCTAAAACAAACTTGATAATATACATGTTCTTACACACACACACACATCATGAATACTGCTGCTAAACTGGATGCAACTTACCAAAGTGAAAATAACACCAATGACCACCAATAATGATGTCTTCCAGTTCATTATCATCATGAACGTGATGACAAACACTGATAAAAATGCCAAAGACAAGTTCCTTTTGATTTCCCATTCCAATACCTAGAAAGAACCTCAAAAATAAAACCAAACTTGAATAAATGGACAACAGGAACTGCAGGAGAAGGTACAATACATTGTTCAGGAAAAATTTGTATTCTTTACATATGATCTCTTTATTATGTTATGTGATGGAGGAGTTTGCTTCCCAGCTGCATGGTTTTCACCTACTAAATCCTTTCACAAGGCTGGTCAGCTTGGAGCTATAATACAAGGCACTTAACCATGGTGCAATGCAGTGGGATTAAACCCAAAACCACATGGTTGGAAAGCAAAACCTCATAACTATATAACCACATCCATTCCTATATTTATCTGCTTTAAAAACATGAAACTCTAGTAGAAAACACTTTTCCAAGTGCTGTGCAGTGGGACTGAACCCAAAACCACATGCTTGGAATACAAACATTTTCATCATACAGTCATGCTCATACCTATATTTATGTTTTAAAAACACAGTGGTAAGGTGAAATCTGAAAGGAAGTTTTTCCATTTGGGTTATCAAAAATCCACTTACCGCATTAATTCGCCACTCAAGATAGTGTTTAGAAAAAACTAAGCAATTTGTCTGATTGAAGTATTTTGCAACTCGATCCTCCAACTCTTTCATAACGTCCATTCTTTGTGAATTTTTGCTCATCTCTTTTATTCTCATGGACAGTTTAGTCACCTACAAACAAACATTTAAAAAATTGAAATAGCAATAAAACCTATGAAAGAGATAACTTCTAGAGATAACAGCCAATTCTTGATCAACCAACAAGCTCGAATTT
>NC_069003.1:22067205-22068126 GCF_001194135.2 Octopus bimaculoides
CAAAATAATTTGTCTATCGATTTTTGTAGAATTATTCTCTTTATTTTGGTATTCAAAAAGGAAGAAAAAGAAAAACGAATAAGAAAAAAAGGGGAAAACAGAAAAGAAAGGAAAAAGTCTGTGTTCGCACATACATATATATATATATATATATATATATATATATATATATATACACGCAGACATAAAAACACACACACACACATATATATATACTTTCTCTAATATATTTCCGTTGCCAGTACCGCGTGACTGGCCCTCGTGCCCGTGGCACTTAAAAGCACCCACTACACTGTTGGAGTGATTGGTGTTAGAAAGGGCATCCAGCTGTAGAAACTCTGCCAGATCTGATTGGAGTCTGGTGCAGCCATCTGGTTCACCAGTCCTCAGTCAAATCGTCCAACCCATGATAGCATGGAAAGTGGCCGTTAAATGATGATGATGATGATATACATATATATATATATATATACACACATATACATATTCATATACATACATATATACATATACATATGTATATATATGCATAAGGATAAACCTCTGTACCTAGCTTTCGTTGACATGGAGAAAACCTTTGACAGGGTCCCCCGATCCCTTATCTGGTGGTCAATGAGGAAACCCCTTCAGGTAGATGGCCCTGCTCAGTATGTAGAAAAGGAGTAGGTAGTAACTCTATAAGATGTACCCGGTGCAAGCTATGGACACATAAGAGGTGCAGCAACATCAAAGGCAGGTTAACTAGCAAGTTAGTTTTTGTTTGTGGCAGATGTTCAGGTGCAATAAAGACTGTAAACAAACAGGAAACAACTTCTATCTCATTCCAGGCTGAAAAGCTAGAGGTAGTCGATAGCTTCCACTATCTGGGCGACCAAGTTAGTAGTGGGGGTGGGTGCACTGAAAGTGTAGCTGCTAGAATAA
>NC_069003.1:22069465-22070695 GCF_001194135.2 Octopus bimaculoides
ATATATATGGGAGAATGTATGAAAAAACAACAACAGACGAGGACAGGTGGTGTAAATAACAAAAGGATGTATTAGTATGACGCTCGGGAATATGGAAAGTCTTTGATGTTTCGATATATATGCATACATATATATATATACATACATATATATATACACACACATATATATACATACACACACACATATACATATACACACACATACACACATATATACACACACATGCACACACACACACACACGCGTGCACACACACACACACACATATATTCCATGCAACCCATGCAAGCACAAAATAGCAGATGTTAAAGCAATAATAATGATGATGATGATGATGATGATGATACACACACAAAAGAGATAAAAATATAAATTTAGAAACAAAAGGTACTTTTTTAATGTAGTTACTTACCGGGTAGGATATTCTTTTATTGAAACAGTTCATATTGCTGAAGGGAAGGTTTGTGCTGTTTATCCGGCAGCGTCTTCGATCTATGGTGCACTTCATGGAGTATACCGTACTTGTATTTTGGGTGAGTTCATCAATGCAGTTTGGCGTTACGCAGACACAACCCAATACACCAGACGAAGTGCAGTTGCAATGGGGTACAAATGTTTCTGTTTTCATTCTGGATTTGCATTCACTTATTTCTTCATCAGACTTAAAGAACGTGGAATTACAGTAAAGCGCTGAACACAAAATGTATTTCGGGATTTCGAGCAAGCAATTGTAATGCACCTGATGGTCTACATATATGCGGTAAGGTGTTCCTTCTTTGGAGAACCAAAATTTCTCCAGCGTCATCTTAAAGTCATCAAGGAACACGTCAAAATAATTAGGATTAACTTTGGACACTGACATAGAAAAAAAAAAAATACACAAAAATAGAATATAATTTCTCTGTGTATATATATATATATATATATATGCAAGTAAGTATATGTATATGCATACACACACACACACACACACACACACACACACACTGTGGCTGTAAGGGCTTTTTAGCTCTTATTCCTAGAAATGTAGGTGCTGCTCTGTACCCTCAGCCATAACTAGTGACAAGTGGATTTTCCCTTTTTTGGTTTTATATTGCATAGTTGAGTTATTTAAAAGAAAGTTGGTCTTCTGTTGGTTGTTTTTCCTCGCATTCGGTACTAAATGTGTTTATTTTGGGAAGTCCAGTGTGTGGCATTATTCTGTAGTAATGCCCCTTATATAAATAT
>NC_069003.1:22070975-22072518 GCF_001194135.2 Octopus bimaculoides
ACAAGCAGGTGTATTAGTTTGACGCTAAGGAAGGTGAGAAAGTCTTTTACGTTTCAAGCCTACGCTCTTCAACAGAAAGGAACATGATTTCTTTTATTTGTTTCAGTCATTTGACTGTGGTCATGCTAAAGCACCACCTTTAGTCAAATATAGGTTGTTTTGTGATGGTGGAGTGACAAATACAGATATACAAATACACACACATATATGACGGGCTTCTTTCAGTTTCCGTCAACCAAATCCACTCACAAGGCTATGGTTGGCTCGAGGCTATAGTAGAAGACACTTGATTAGGGTACCATGCAGTGGGACTGAACCTGGAACCATGTGATTGGGAAACAAACTTCTTACCAGACAGCCAAACCTGTGCCTGTTTGTTTACCTCCCAATAATTTAGCAGTTCACTAAAGGAGATCAACTGAATATTCTCTTTGTTCAATTAAAATTCTTCAAAGAAATACCATAGCATGGCTGCTGTCCAATGACTGAAACCAGTAAAAGATAAAATGAAGATTATGATGAAAGGTAAGTTAATGTCCCACTCTTACCCACCCTGCAATCTGAAGAAAAAAGAAAAAGAAGGAAAAAAATGTATGTCAAACATGACTGACCAGACACATTGAAATTTTGTTCTTTACACCATTGAAGAAATCCTGTTAACCAGTTGACTGTGTAATCTTTCAATACATAAGAACTCTGAGACAGGTCATATGCCATCTTTTGATAAGCATTTTGATCCACACTATAGGTAAGGCTCTCTGCAAGAAGCAAGAAAACAGTTCAAATAATAAATAAATAAATAAAGAAAGAAAGAGAAGAAAGAAGGAAAGGAAGGAAGTATGGAAAGAGAGAAAAGAGAAAGAAAGTGTTGTGGCGGACACCTCCAATTGAGAAGTGGGCTGTTCCACTACTGATAAATAGTGGACAGACACAACAAACAGTGTCAGTCAGCGAGGTATGCCGTTCAGGCCAGTCACACAGACGATGAAATAGGTCGTCATAATGCGGGACATATCAGTGGTGAGAAAGATTAGAACTTCAAGCAGTGAAAAATATCAAAAATCCCAAAGTAGGATTTGAACTACACACTGAAAAATTTGACGAAACTGAACTATGCACAGTAAAAAATAATAAACACAGTGAAAAATATATGAAGTATTTTAGTCAAGTTGCTATGTGTTAGTAGCGCTACCAGTAAACAATGTAGACTGGTAATACCTGTGGCATTCTGAAGAGGAAAATAATTCTGTATGGAAGAAAAATAATAATAATGATAAGTCCGTGTGAAGAATTTTAGTCAGGTCACTATGTGTTTGTAGAGCCACTGGTAAACAATGTAGACTGGTACTACCTGCGGCAGTCTGAAGAGAAAAATAATTATGTGCGGAAGAAAAAAAAAAATAATTAAAAAAATAATAATAAAAATAATAATAATAAAAATAATAATAATGATAATAATAATATAAGTTCAGGTGAAGGATTTTAGTCAGGTCACTATGTGTTTGTAGAGCCACTGGTAAACAATGTAGACTGGTACTACCTA
>NC_069003.1:22072646-22074717 GCF_001194135.2 Octopus bimaculoides
AATAATAATAAAAATAATAATAATAAAAATAATAATAATGATAATAATAATATAAGTTCAGGTGAAGGATTTTAGTCAGGTCACTATGTGTTTGTAGAGCCACTGGTAAACAATGTAGACTGGTACTACCTAAGGCATTCTGAAAAAAATAATAATGTGTGAAAAAAGAAAAAAATCTCAAAGTGGGGAGGTGTTGTGGTGGACACCCCCAACTGAGAAGTGGGCTGTTCCACTACTGGTAAATAGCGGACAGACACAGCAAAGTGTCGGTGAGCGAGGTACACTGTTTGGACCAGTCATGCAGACAATGAAATACGTCATCATAATGTGGGACATATCAGAAAGAGAGAGAGAGAGAAAGAAACCTGTATAGAGAGCTGTATATAGAGAAAAACTACTGATGAGAAATATTTGTCATGCAAGGGCAGGCTGAAAAGTTCAATGGCTGACTATGAAGGAGTGATGCTAGAGCTGTGAAATCTTGCATGCATTCATTTCCATTCTCCTTATTAATAACTGCATTGTTTCTTTCCAGGTAAACTGATATCCAACTGATTAAAGAAGATTTCAAAAGTAACTAGTCGTAGTACTTCTCTTGAAAATGGACAAATTTGGCATTATCGTATTATCAAGTATCTGCAGAGAAAAAGGTTTGGCCTCCAATGACATTCATGTTGACATGGTTGCTACATTAGGAGATGACACTTTAGCTTTATCAACAGTGCAAAAGTGGACAACTAAATTTAGGAGGGGAAGGGAAAGTCTTGAACATGACCCAATATCTAGACGTCCTGCAACTTCTAACACTGAGAAAATCATTGATCATGTTCACCACAAGGTGATGGATGACAGGCAATTGACTGTAAATCAAATAGCCAATGCTTTTAGCAGATCCTATAAGTGTTGAGAATATTCTGCACAATGAACCTCGCATGACAAAGATTTTTGCTCAGTGCATATCACATCTTTTGACACTTGATCAAAAGTGCACCAGATTGATAACATCGCAAGAAAATCTGACTTTGTTTGAGCCAGACCCAGCTGGTTTCCTTGAACATTTTCTATGCCAGAATGAGTGTTGGGTTCATCACTTTCAACCATAGACAAAGAGACAATTCATGCAGTGGAAACATCCCTCCTCACTTGCTCCAAAGAAGGTCATGGCTGTTTCATCACCAGGGAAGGTGATAGCCTCAGTATTTTGGGATGCAAAAGACATTGCATTTATTGACTTTCTTCAAAAGGGCCACAGCATTAATAGAGAGTACTATGCCAACATGGGAAACTAATGAAAGGGGTCGTTGGTTTCAAAGGCTGCAGTGCATAACTGTGGCTCTGAACTTCCCTATTCACTTGATTTGACCCCATCTGACTATCATGTGTTCCCCAACATGGAAACACACTTGGCTGTGAGCCAGTGTCACAGTGATGATGACATCATATCTACATATCTACTGTTGACTTTTTTTGATCAACAAGATGAAAGGTTTTTCACCAATGGGATCCAAGCACTGCAATGTCAAATAATGATGATTCCAGACAATAACATGAGACAGTGAGATTATTGTTTACCGTCAAGTTAACTAATTGAATAGAGCATATGATTGAGGTTATTCCAGCTGTAACCATCCTGCTTTATATATTTCGAAAATATTTTACGGAGTGACGACCATGCCCTGCATAGTTATGGGCCGCCCTTTGGCAAGGCGTAGCCCCTGTTCAGCCACCATGTCAGAGATATGGCAAAGTAATAGGACTGCAGCATGGCAGACTGTAACGAGGTAGCAGAAGAGCTCAACCGAGCCAATGGTACTTGTTACATTGATGTTGAGTGAAGGAATCCTAGAAGATCAAAAGTCAGGATCACCAAGCTCTATCAAGAGAGTAACTGCATCCATAAAGGTTGTATCCATGGTTGTGTAATCAGTTAATGAAAGATTCATTATGACACAAGATCCCAATTCAAATTCATAATAATGGAATTGGATGGTGACAGAGAGCCATGGGAATTTGAAAAAGCAATGAAAAAAATTTTATATATATATATATATATATATATATATATATATAT
>NC_069003.1:22074905-22079885 GCF_001194135.2 Octopus bimaculoides
GATATTCAGCGTGACACAGAGAGTGACAAGGCTGACCCTTTGAATTACAGGCACAACAGAAACAGGAAGTAAGAGTGAGAGAAAGTTGTGGTGGAAGAGTACAGCAGGGTTCGCCACCATCCCCTGCCGGAGCCTCGTGGAGCTTTAGGTGTTTTCGCTCAATAAACACTCACAACGCCCGGTCTGGGAATTGAAACCGTGATCCTATGACCACAAGTCCGCTGCCCTAACCACTGGGCCATTGCGCCTCCATATATATATATACATATAATAACCATGCCCAAAGAACTTATTTTTTTGAACTCCTTTGATACCAACCCACCTAAGGCTGCTTCTAGTTCTAGATACAGACTTCCTGGGTTGAAGATGTAAATTAAATCTTCCATCAAAATTTCATGTTAATTCATGTTCCACCCTCTAATGACAAAAATATTTTACTAAATTCTTCATTATTTTCAAAATTATAGAAACAAAGGCAGTATATTTGAGCAGGATCATCATCATTATCCTTTAACGTATGTTTCCATGCTGGCATGGGTTGGACAGTTTGACCAGAGTTGGTAAAGCTAGACGGCTGCACCAGGTTCCAGTCTGATTAGGTATAGTTTCTAAAGCAGGATGCCCTTTCTAATGCTAACCACTTTAAAGTGTGTACTGGGTACTTTTAACATGGCACCAGCATAAGTGCTTTTACATGGCACTGATGTGAGTGCTTTTCATGTGGTACTAGTACAGGACTCTTGTAGGCCAATCCTCTTCATCAGGAGGAGTGGCCTTAACACTTCTGCTGTAGAGGACGGGTCTTCTTGAATACAACAAGGCACCAGGTATCTCAGTCCTTTGTCATCTCATCCTGAAAGATTCAGCATCCTGAGGTTGTCCTTTAGTACCTCATCCCATGTCTTGTTGGATTTTCCTCTTCCATGAGTTTCATCCACTTTGAGAGACCAGCACTTCATAATGGAACTTCAGCAGGTAATAAAAACATTGAAGTGATCTAAATTAACTTTCTACAAGTATTGTCCTCTCCTTTGACTGCAAAGAGATACATAAAAAAATCCCAACATTTCCAGCTTGACCAGGGCTGAACACAAAAGGAGCAATGTTGGGCCAGCAAAGGACTTTAAAATTAAATAAAATAATGAAAAGTGACTTACTACAGTAAACATCAACTTTATTTGTTGAGAAATATTTTTCATCCTTCAGAAAGTAACGATAGTATGGAGCATTAGTCGCATACATGACGCGTTGCCAGTTGGTGTCTGTCTCAAGTTGCGATAGGCTCCAAGCGCAGATGGCCAGTATCAGAAATGTCAAAATAATAACAAAAATCTAAAATACAAATGGGTGGAGAAAAGATATAGAGAATCAATACAGAAACACAAAAGACACACACACATATGTGCATATAATAAGCACGGGCATGGCTGTGTGGTTAAGAAGCATGCTTCCAACTATGTGACCTCAGATTCAGTCCCACTGTCTGGCACCTTGGGTGTCTTATACTATAGCTCCAGACTGACAAAAGCTTTGACTGAATTTGGTAGAGAGAAACTAAAAGAAACTTGTCATATGCATACACGTGTGTGTGTGTGTGCGCGCGCGCGTGTGTGTGTACCCTTGTCTTCACATCATGTAATGGCAATAAACAAGCATTCTCATACAAGTAATGTTCTTGGTTTCCAGTCTTCGATGAAAACCATGAAGAAATGTTACCTAGCTTGGAAAGTGGCTAAGGTTGGTGACAGGAAAGGCATCTGGCCATAAAAAAGAAATCTGCTTCAATGAATTACATCTGACACATGCAAGCATAGAAAAGTGGATGCTAAAATAATGATGGTGATGTATATATTAGTGACAGAGGCAGAGAGTCCATCATTGACAAGACCAAGGAAGGTCAAAATCATGTGATCTGATGGTCTCAGTGCAGGAGGTGGCTGGGATTTATCTCATGGCATCTACCACAGTATAGTTTGTCCTAACAAAACAACCACATTTAAGTCAGGATAAATATTACCTTATGGTATTAATACCACCTCTGTAGCTAATATATATATTTTTGAATGAGCTCACTGGCTGATCACAAGACCAGCGCCTGTTCTGGCACTGTCAATCTATATGTCACTGGCAGGGAAGTGAGTCGCTGCTGTCTCTAGCAGTTGAGCATCCATCATTGATAAGACTAAGGAAAGTCGAAATCACATGATCTGGTGGTCTCAGTGCTGGAGGTTGCAGGGATTTATCTCCTCGTGAGTAACATAAACAAGAATGTATTTTGCACCAAAAGCCAATATGAGAGTTTCTCTCATGATATCGACCACAGTATAGTCTGTTCTAACAGAACATCCATGTTTATGTGGGGATAAATGGTGATGATATATAAATGGTGATGATATATGTAAATCATCATCAATGCTTTAACACCCACTTTTCCATGCTTGAAAAGGTTGGACAGAATCTATCGAGGCAGACTTAGTATGTCTTGATATGCTTCCTGTCACTAATACTCACCTGTTTCCAAGCAAGGTAACATTTCCCCATGACCAAATGTTTTCATAGAAGATGCACACATATAAGAGCATACATAGATGTAGTCCCACATCTTAAAAGACAAGATGGTCACAGTTAGAATGCCTTTGATTATAGGTGTGTTTAAAAAAAGCAGCAAGAACAACAGGTGAATTTGGTAAATGAAAATTATGCGGAAGTCCATCATATACACAGCTGTCCCTCTATCATACTTTATCCTCTCACCCTCCCTCTCTACTACAACCCTACTCAGTAAGGGTATTTTCTTTGTTTTGCAAGTTACTTGGCAACCTCACTAGTGCTGGTGTCAGAAAAAAAGCACAGAATAGATTGCACATTATGTAAAGGAGATGACATTTAGAGTGGCATCCAGCTGTAGAAACCATGCTAAAAACTTGGATGGACGTCAAAGCAGTCCCACAGTTTGCTGGATCTTGTCAAACCATCCAACCCATGCTAGCATGGAAGACAGACATTAAATGATGATGAGATGACAAGGGACTGAGACTTGTGGCAATTTGCTGTACTTGAGAAGACATGTCAAGCTAAGTAAAATCACGACCATACATACATACAAGTATGCCCTTTATGGCCATGCCCCTCATTCACTCTCCCAGCTGTCTTTGTCTTGCAGGTGCCAGTGCCACATAAAATGCACTCATGCTGGTGCCATGTAAAGGCACCAATGTCAGTGGCATGTAAAAAGCACCCAGCACACTCTGTAAAGTGGCTGGCGTTAGGAAGGGCATTGAGATGTAGAAACCATGCCAAAACTGACAAACTCTTTAAGGTGATGTCCCAAAATGGTCACAGTCCAATGCTGAGACCCCTTTCGGTCATGACTGACCATGGGATTGCACCTAGAAAGTCACCCTCCCAAGCACAAGTCCAGGCAAGGTTGTTTATGGAAGACCAGCAGTCGCCCATGCATACCGGCCTCCCCTCTTCACACCACTGATGTTATCAAAGGGAAAGGCAAAGGGGCCGATACAGCTTGGCACCTGTGACGTCGCAACTCATTTCTACATCTGAGTGAACTGGAGCAACGTGAAATAAAGTGTCTTGCTCAAGAACACAACACACAGCCCGGTCCGGCATTCGAACTCACAACCTCACGATCATAAGCTCAACACTCTAACCACTGAGCCATGCACCTTCACTACAGTCCAATGACTGAAACAAATAAAAGATAAAATAAAAGATAAAATAAAAGATACACTTACCTTAACAGGTTTTTTACTAAGATATCTCTTTGCACCTTTGTAGAAAATTATTTTCAGTACTTCCTTCTCACTGCATTTATTTGGTGTGTAGTCAGTGTGTTTGTAGCAGCAGAACAACCCATCTCGGTTGTCTAAAACTCGCCGTAAATCAATAGACATGCAACTTGCAAAGAATGTAATTTGCATTATATAGATGCACAGGATTCCAATGCAGTTGTAAAGGCAAAATGTCCGTAGACCTGGAAATGCCTAGAACAAGAAAGATGGAAAGAAAATTTGCATGTTAGTATATATTTGAATATAAACTGAATTAAAGAAATCAATTATTATCCCTTTTGGTGCCAGTGACACGTAAAAGACACCTGTGCTGGTGATATGTAAAAGGCACCCATTCTGGTGACACAGAAAAGGCACTCATGCCAGTGATATGCAAAAGGCATCCAGCACAATCTGTGGAATGGTTGGCATTAGGGAAGACCTCCAGCTGTAGAAACCAAGTCAAAACAGACTGGAGCTTGGTGCAGTGCTCTGGTTTACCAATTCCAGTCAAACCATCTAACCAATGCTAGCATGGAAAATGGACACCAAAAGATGATGATGGTTTCTGTTGACATACAGTGCAGTTAAGTCAGGTAATTTTGCAAGTAAGGAAGAATTTAGTCATATAACTTTGTTGTTACTATTAAGTTAGTGTTTGAAACATAACATGGAATTTTGATGGAGGAAGGCCCTTCAAATGCATCTGAAAGGCTTTAATGTATGGATAAAAACTGTATAGTATGTAGGATGAACCCACAGGTTAACTGTAAGTTTAGGAACATCGTCTATAGCAGAAAGGGATAGTGCAGAAACAGGACACTAAAATAGGAATAATGACAATATAACTGAAGTGAAGAATGAGTATATAGTACATGTGGTTAATTGGCAAAAAAAAAAAAAAAATGACCATCCAACTCCAAACTGTATGCTTATTGTCTTTATGGACATATGACAGTCTTCATCCAGAAAAATGTGAATTTCCTCCAACCAGCTCTGATGTTCTGACATCCCTCTCACTCCCACACCTCTCACCTGCTCTCTACCATCCTTGAACCTCTTGTAACCACAAAAGACAGATACTCAGCTCATACAAGTTAATCCAACATGCATTTGATCACAAGAAGCAAATTATTTGTGCAAGTTTTTCAGCAAAAACTGAACACTCATATTCCCAGATTGATAGAGTATC
>NC_069003.1:22080213-22094619 GCF_001194135.2 Octopus bimaculoides
TACGGGGACGTAAACACACCAGCATCGGTTGTCAAGCGATGTTGGGGACGACGACGTCACAAACACAAACACACACATACATATATACGACGGGCTTCTTTCAGTTTCCGTCTACCAAATCCACTCACAAGGCTTTGGTCGGCCCGAGGCTATAGTAGAAGACACTTGTTCAAGGTGCCACGCAGTGGGAATGAACCCGGAACCATGTGGTTGGTAAGCAAGCTACTTACCACACAGCCACTCCTGGTTGTTGAATATTCACAGAAGGCTATGTATTTTGTCTGACCTCCAGGTCTTACACTAACCATTTCTTCTTCTCAGTCCTTCTTTTATCATCATTTAACATCCATTTTCCATGCTGGCATGGGATGGATGGTGCAACAAGAGCTGGCTAACCAGAGGACTGAGCCATGCTCTACCGTTTGGGTTGTCATGGTTTCTACAACTGGATGCATTTCCTAACACCAACCTTTTTACTATCTTGTCTTGTAATGATATTCACCCGGGAAGGGTTAAGCCAGCTGCTATTGAGTTCACCATGTAAAAGATCCATGCACATCTGTTGGCAGCTGATTCTGCAGTGTGTTAAAGCCATTCCTGGTTCCAGCGATGAACACCAAAGACTTGAAGGCCATGTCCACCTTGACTGACATCTTCAGCTGACCATCTCTCCACTTACACCATCCTAAAGGAGGATCTGGTGCTATTGCCTTCTGGATGAGCTCGTCATGGGGGCATCACAATGTCACCAAACCACCATAGTCTCCTCGTAGTGTAGTGGGTGCTTTTTACATGGTATCAGTACCAATGAGGCCACTGAGTAGCTTGCAAGACAAAGGCCCCCTCGTCTGAGGGGGGGGGGGGGGGAGATTGTTATACCCTGGGAATTCCCCTTCCCCTACCTACTCTCCTCTGTTCAAGTGTTTGCTGTAGATATTAATAATTTGCTCACCTGGAGCCAAATGACAACAACAACAACCTACCGAAGTGGCTCCAATTGCAAAAGCAGTAATGTCACTCAATGTTGTGATAGTGATTGATATGCCTGCATGCTTCATAATGAGACCAATTTGTTCAGGTACAGGACGCTGTTTTTCCAAATTCGAGAGGTTGTTTAGTGCTCCAAGAATCACAAACATGTCATCTATACCAATCCCTGAAACAGTAAAAGGAATATAAATAAAGAACTGTGGAGGCACATGACTTGGTGGTTAGTGCATTGGACTCATGATCATAAGATTGTGGTTTCGATTCCTAGACTGGGCAATGTGTTGTGTTCTTGAGCAAGACACTTCATTTCATTTTGCTTCAGTCCACTCAGCTGGTAAAAATGAGTAATCCTGTGACAGGAAAGCATCCTGTCCAGGGAGGAATATATACACCAGAGAAACCAGTAAACAGGATCTATGCTTCTTACAGATTAATGTGAACTAATCAAATAAATAATTAAGTCTATAAGAAATAATGATGATTGGTTTAATATTGATTTATAGTGTTTAGACAGTAGATAGTTGAGTTACTCCAGCTATACAGAAGTGTCACGAGTGTTCAAACTGGAAAGGTTTTTATCTATATTGCTAATGGAAGAGACTGTAGCTTACTTTAATACAATTTGTTTTTTTTAAATATCATATGATATCTATGATTCATAGGGAAATGCTTATTTATTTTTCTTTTACTTGTTTCCGTCATTTGATTGTAGCCATGCTGGAACACTGTCTTTAATTCTATGTAATGACTTTAAAAACTTCTTTTTTTTAAATCCTCATTTTGCAAAGAATGAAAAGCTGTACAATGAATAATGGTAGGAAGGAGTTCATCAACATATGGAAAGAGTTAAGTGTAGATATCACTCCAAGCATAGCTAATTTATTAAATATAACTCTAATAAATGCAGCCATTGTAGTAAACTTAACAAGAAATTACAGTATATTAATATGCAGCATTAATATAGCCACAGGCGTGGTTGTGTGGTAAGAAGTTTGCTACCCAATCACATGGTTCTGGGTTTAGTCCCACTGCATGGCATCTTGGACAATTGTCTTCTACTATAGCCTCAGGCCAACCAAAGCCTTGAGTGGATTTGGTAGACAGAAACTAAAAGAAGCCCATCGTATATGTGTGTGTGTGTGTGTGTATTTATGTGTGTGTGTGTGTCTTTGTGTCTGTATCTGTCTCCCACCATCACTTGACAACTGATGTTGGTGTGTTTACATCCTTGTTACTTAGCAGTTTGGCAAAAGCATCCGATACAACAAGTACTAGGCTTACAAAGAATAAGTTCCGAGGTCGATTTCTTTGACTTAAAATAAAACCTTTTAAGGCAATGCTCCAGCATGGCTGCAGTCAAATGAGTGGAACAAGAAAAAGAATAAAAGAAAAGTACAATCATCCTCCAATAATCCTTAAAAAATTCTTAACAAAATTACTAAACAGATATACAATTTTATACTGTAGCTTAGTAATTTTATTAATATTGGAATGAGCATTTAAACAGAGAGAATTATACCATATACTACTGGAATAGTCATTTAAACTATAGAGAGGATTATACCAGATGATAGTTTGTCTCCAATTGTTGCATCTATGAATATTAGTGTGGCCTTTATGCAATGAATCTTATCTTTGAACCCACTTTTTTTAATGCATTGTTGTAATAATGAACAACATGGGTAAAATCCTCTCATATGATAAGCTGTATATGCACTTAATAAACTTATTAACTAAGTCTTCAAAGTTTACTGGAGGATGGTTAAAATATGTTAAGATACTGCAAATCTTTGTTAGGTTTACTATAAAAATGGTATTTAGCAAAGCCTAAAATCTAGAGACATATATAACAAATTAACTATGCTAATTTTTAAACCTAACTCTTTGTATATATTGATATCTTCTTCCTAACATCTTTCATTGTACAGCCAGTCATACATCACAAAATATGAGAAATCCATAATAACAACAAAGATTGAATTTCACACGTGTATGTATGGGGGCGGATAGGTAGGTACAGGCATGGCCGTGTGGTTAAGAAGCTCACTTTGCAACCATGTGGTTTCAGGTTCAGTCTAATGTGTATGTGTCTATATACATAGGTCTGCTCAGTCAGAGCTAATTGAGGACTAATTAACAAATGCACACCTGCACATTTTAATTAGAACTCCCTCCTATTCAGCTCTGATTGAACAGACTTATGATCAACAATATTCACATCTACGATCATTCAATTTTGACTTGCCTTCAGAATTACCTGAAGTTGTCTTAGAGTTGATGACCAAAACCAAAATTGAAGAAGGGTTAGTGAGAGAGGACTTACCAAGTAGAAGGAGGGCTAAAACCCTATTTAATGCTCCATAAGTGATGTTGAATAAACCACCAAGTCCAAGAGTAACAAAGAAACCAATTGCAACACACATGATGCCGACGAAAGCCAAACCTAACTGGAATAAAGCACAAACAACAGTTGATATATAATTGGTTTTCAGGTTGATTTTTGTTTTAAGATTCTAGTGGTGCGTGTGTGTAAGTGTGGTGTGGAGGAGATGAAAATGTAGAACCACAAGAAGATAGTCTGTTAGTGTCCATTTCTGTATCTTTCTATATATGGGTATACAAACACACCATCACCGGTTGTCAAGAGGTGGTGGAAGGGAAAAAAAACAGAAACAAAGACATGCACACGCACATATTATGATGGGCTTCTTTTAATTTCTGTCTACTAAATCCACTCATAAGACTTTGGTTGGCCCAAGGCTATAGTAGAAAACACTTGCCCAAGGTGTCATGCAGTGGGAATGAACCCCAAACCTTGTGATTGAGAAGTAAGCTTCCTAGCACACAACCACACCTAAATATATTTGAACAAAGGCTTCTGTGATGTTTGCTCTGTGCTGAGTTGCAGGGACTCCATTTGAAACCCTCACCACCGTAAATAAATCCAGTATATCCACAACCAATGTCACTTCCACTGTTGTGGCACTGTTTTGTTGATTGCGAAGACAGTAAAGAAATAAGGTCACAAGTGTCATAAAGGGGTGTATGTATGAAGGGCAGGGGTATAGGGTATAAATCGAGCAATATACCTTTTGCTCAACGAGGTTACATTTGCCAAGGCAGATTATGATGTAAACACCCATAATACTGTAGCCAATAAACACCAGCAGGGCATCTTCTTCGAATCCAGTACCATATTGGGTGAAATCACTGAAAGAGAAAATGGAATAACAAACTGAATTATGCAATGTGCACTAAACACTAATACAAAAATAAGCAGTGCAGAATGGTAGTATAAAAGTTATCTGATATTCTTTAGAGCAAACATGACAGGGAGAAACTGGAGAAGCCTACCATCCACACACACAGGTATGTATATATATATATATCATCATCATCATCATCGTTTAACGTCCGCTTTCCATGCTAGCATGGGTTGGACGATTTGACTGAGGACTGGTGAAACCAGATGGCTACACCAGGCTCCAATCTGATTTGGCAGAGTTTCTACAGCTGGATGCCCTTCCTAACATATATATAGTCAATTCAATGAGCAAAAAATTCCAAAAATGAATAAAAAACAAAGTGAGAAAAAAAACTATAAGAGGGAAAAACACTTTTTGTTTTTAAACAGACAATCCTTTTTGCAGTGTAGGCCTCTGTCCATGCACGAAGATAAGTGATTTGAACATATCCTGAGTGAGATCCTGGAGTTTGTAATTTTTGCACATACAGTTGACTACTTCGGTGTAGGTGATAAAATCCTCCTCCTCATTTTTTCTTTTAAGTTCCAACACTCCATTCTGGTGTTGAATAATGAACTTCTATCACAAAAAATTTTTGAAAGCAGTTCCATGGTTTCTTGGAAATCAGTCTCACTTGTAACTAAAGTTACAGTAACGATACCTTGCGTAGTAAAAGCCTTATTTTCTGCTCCTCCGACCATGACTTGCACTTGTTCTTAAAAATTCCCCCATATACCTTCCTCCGGATTAAACCTAGTAATACATGTTCAATAAGATTCTTCAGAAATGTATATAAAACAATATGCTGAGCTAACTTAAAGAACACTGAATATATTCATTCCAAATTGGGTGTGTTTACATGATCACATTTACATAATGTGAATAAATTAGTGCTGAGAATTTAAATGGCGCAGGTAATTTTTTTTAGTTCTGGTGCAATAATTAATTATTGGTTGTAAAGTCTGATACCAGCAACAAAATTTTGTAGCCATTTGCCTCATTAAATAGATGTTAAGGTTTTATGACCCTGTAAGAGGCATTTCATTGAACAATTAGGTAGACAAATGTCTGGACATTAGACTTAGATTTTATCGATTTAGAGGTATCAGTCATCACAGTAGCAATCAATCATACACACACACATGTGTATGTGTGAATGGCTGACAAGGAGAATATTTTTCTTGGAAAGAGACAAGGGTTAGCATCAAGAAAATTCTACCCAACTGTAGCCTCATCTGATCCATGCAAGGAAATGTAGACATTAAGATGATGATAATACACACACACACAATGCAATGGATTGAGAGACTCCTTAAGGTGCCTGACAAAAATGGCCTATTGTATCTCCAGTTCTTTACATTCTGAGACCTGGTTTTTTATGACCTAAGTTCATATCCTACAAAAGCTAAACTTTGCCAATCATCCTTGAGGGCCAATAAAATATAATATCAGCCCAGCATGATGGATTGGTGGTGTAAAGTTTTATGTTTACCAGTGAAAGAATCTTGCTGAAAAGCAGAGTTGACTTCAATACCGTTTGAACACAGAATACAAGGGGTTATAACTAAATATCTCAAGCCATCGCTACCCAATATCCTATTAACTCTCACTTTCTCCATACACACTTGCAGCCTCTACCCACTCACCTTCCCTGTCTTTCTGTCCTCAAAGCACCACCCTATTTGCTTCCACCCACTGTTGTATAATACAAGGTAACCGTGTATCTCCACTTGGGCAAGAACCCTGCTCCTGTCCCCTTCTTTCATAGTTTAACCTTTTGTCACCTGGCACAAAGACACCTCTCTGTCTGCTGTAGGTTCACTCAATAGAAGAAGCCTGTCACAAATACATACATATATATACAACAAGATTAAAACCCCACCACTCCAATCTATTAGGATCGTTATCTTGCATGCTATATGGTCATCTCACTAGTGCTGGAGTCACAAAGGAAACATCCAGCTGTAAAAACATATCAGAGCAGACATTGGAGCATGGCATACTCCTCCAACCTGTCAGATCATGGTAAACTGTTCAAACTAAGTTAGCAAAGAAGACAAGATATTAAAAGACGATGATATTAATGATGATTTCTATGATTTACTTACTAAAAGCAATAAGCATACAGTTCTTTGAAGTTTGTTGGATTGGTCCTGAAAAGTTTTGAAAATTCCTGTTCCCACTTCCAAGCCTAAAAGGTATAATAATAATAATAATAATAATAATAATAATAATGATGATGATGATGATGATGATGATGATGATGATGATAATGATGATAAATAATAATAATAATAATAATGATGACAACATCAATAATAAATCTCACTCAGATAGCAAATGTAGAATCTGCAGGAAAGAAAATGAGTGAGTGCAGTAAGCTAGCATAAAAAGAGTATAGGTTTAGACGTGGCTGTGTGGATAAAAGAGTGCACTGGGATGTTAGCCAAGTGTGCGGCTTTGAAATAAAAGGAAAATAGTATGAGCTCAAACCAGAGATTGTGACAGAGAATGAGAATTACAAGATCTTGTGGGACTTACCCATAAAGACTAACCATACTACTGAACCATACTATCCACAAAGACTAACCATACTAACCACACAGATATAATTATAGAGAACAAAATAAACAATACAAAATCATAAACTTTGCAATTCATTATGATGAGTTGATAACAAAAAAAATTTTTTAAGAATAGAAATATCAAGATCTAGCTGAAGAAACTGTGGAAAACTAAGAACAATTATTCCTGTGGTAATTGGTGTGCTTGGTACACCACCCAAAATGCTACCTAAAAGAACAAAAGATGTTAAAATTGAAAACCACATTGTCAACCTGCAGTAAAGTACCATCCTACATTCTGTGAGAATCCTAAGAAAGATTCTTGAGATGTGAGGAAATTTATTTCACCAAACATCAAGAGAATATTCCTGCTAATTAAATTAGCATGTAACAGCTTCATAAAATAATTCTTTCTAGTATAGGTACAAGGCCTGAAATTTTAGGGGAGAGGCGAGTCAATTACATCAACTCCAGTGTCAACTGGTACTTATTTCATTGATGTCAGTGCTTGGCTGGTATCCAGCCTGACAGGACGAAAGGCAAAGTCATCCTTGGCAGAATTTGAACTCAGAATGTAAAACCAGAAGAAATGCTGCTGAACATCTAATTCTGCACACTAATGATTCAGCCAGTTTATCACTTTTATGACAATAATAATAATCCTTTCTGCTATAAGCACAGGGTTTTCTAAGAAATAAAATGCTTATATCAAGTACAATACTTGAGCAGATTTTCAAGAAACTCTATGGGCATTGCGTTATCAGTGAGCAGAAAACACGACTGATGATATGTCGAGATCCAATGTAAGACATCACCTTCAAAAACGTAATAATAAATCTAATTGATTCTAGGGTGAGGGGTTAGGCAGGCAATTACATTGACCCCAGTGCTCAACTTGTACTTATTTTATTGACCCTGGAAGAATAAAATGCAAAATTGACCTCGGTAGAATTTGAGCTCAGAACACGAAGACAAATGAAATGCCACTAAGCATTTTGTCTGGTGTACTCATGATTCTTCTAGCTTCCCACTTTTTCTTTTATTCTTTTACTTGTTTCAGTCATTTGACTGCGGCCATGCTGGAGCACCGCCTTTAGCCGAGCAAATCGACCCCAGGACTTATTCTTTGGAAGCCTAGTACTTATTCTATCGGTCTCTTTTGCCGAACCGCAAAAGAGTTATGGGGACGTAAACACACAACCATCGGTTATCAAGCGATGTTGGGGGGACAAACACAGACACACAAACATACACACACACACACACATATATACGACGGGCTTCTTTCAGTTTCTGTCTACCAAATCCACTCACAAGGCTTTGGTCGGCCTGAGGCTATAGTAGAAGACACTTGCCCAAGGTACCACACGGTGGGAATGAACTCGGAACCATGTGGTTGGTAAGCAAGCTACTTACCACACAGCCACTCCTGTGCCACTTCAATAATAATAATAATACTGATGAGGATGATGATGATAATAATAATAATAAATAATGATAACAACAATAATAACTGTTTCTGGTATTTTACTTTATCGAGTGCAGAGGGATACAAGGCAAACTTGACCTTGGCAAGAATTGAACTTATACAATGATAATTAGTAGAATAATTTTTGTGGAATCTGGCCATCTGTAACACAACTTCCAGTTTCATTCGCAACTCTGGACAGCTGCATTGGAGACTACAAAGCTGTGCCCAGCAGGAAGTGACACAGCAGGAAGTGACACAGTAGGAAGTGACACAGCAGGAAGTGACACAGCAGGTGTTTTGATTGCATCTGCACACTGCAATTCATCCCCACATCTTTGAACAGAGCCTTAAGCTCAATTCATGTATTATATGTGATCCGTGTTCAGCTCATCAGACAGATTTAAAATAACCGATATGTGTGTGTGTGTGTGTGCATATCTGCATAAGCATGTGAATAACTCTACTTACAAAATCAGAATACGGGAACTTCCATTTCATCTTTGTAACTTGGGCACCTGTTATATAACCTGAATCATTTCTTTTAATGTTTGTAAGAAATTGATCTAAATCACTGCAAAGAATACAACACAGTAGTTAAGATAGATGATAATAATAAAAATAATAATAATAATAATAATAATAAAAAGAACACAAAAAAAGAAACAACATGGAAGGAGAGACAGAGACAGGGAGAGAGAGAGAGACAGAGACAGGGAGAGAGAGAGAGATAGAGGCAGGGAGAGAGAGAGAGAGACAGAGACAGGGAGAGAGAGAGAGACAGAGACAGGGAGAGAGAGAAAGACAGAGACAGGGAGAGAGAGAGAGAGAGAGAGACAGAGACAAGGAGAGAGAGACAGACAGAGACAGGGAGAGAGAGAAAGAGAGATAGTGTACAGTCAGTTCGCAAGAGATACAAACACCAAGACAGATACAGAAGACCAGTAGCTATGGATGAGGAGGAGTGATCTGAAGATAGAGACAGAAGAACTTATATACACAGCACAAGAACAAGCATTAAGGACTAACTGTGTGAAGTGCAGAATCAACAACACTACTGGCAGTGACAAATACAGAATATGTGGTAAGAGGGGTAAAATGGTATGACACATCATTAGTGAATGCCCAAAATTGGCACACCATGAATACAAAAGACGGCATGATAATGTGGCAAGAATGGTCCATTGGGAGTTCTGTAGAAACCACAGTCTAAAAAGAGCAAAGATGTGGTATGAGAAAACTCCAGAAGGAGTCACTGAGAATGAAAGTTGCAAAACCCTGTGGGATGTAATGATTCAGTGTGATTACCTGATCAGACATTGGAAACTGGACATTGTTGTAGTAAAAAAAAAACAAAAGAAAGAACATACATGATAATCAACTTAGCATGTCCTGGTGACAACAGGATCAGAGAAAGAAGAAAAACTGAAGAACGACAACGATCTGAAGTGGGAAATAGGAAGGAGAGTAGATGTGGTACCAATAGTAATTGGTACACTTGGAAGTATCAGCACTCAACGACCAACATGGCTGAAAAAGATTGGTACAAATATAAAAGTAGAAGACCTACAAAAATCAGCATTGCTTGGAACTGCAAAAATTCTTCGCAGGGTTCTTGAAGCATGATCAGTAAACAAGAGTCACCTTAGTCTGCTGGCTGTGGACAGCTGACACTTTCCATCATACACAGCAAAATAAGCTGAGAGTTTTCATCAAATAACAAAAATAACAATACTCATCATCATCATCACCGTTTAACATCCGCTTTCCATGCTAGCATGGGTTGGATGATTTGACTGAGGACTGGTGAAACCCGATGGCTACACCAGGCTCCAATCTGATTTGGCAGAGTTTCTACAGCTGGATGCCCTTCCTAACGCCCACCACTCCAAGAGTGTAGTGGGTGCTTTTATGTGTCACCGGCACGAAGGCCAGTCAGGCGACACTGGCAATGGCCATGCTCAAAATGGTGTATTTTATGTGCCACCAGCACAAGAGCCAGTCCAGGGGCACTGGCAATGATCTCGCTCGAAAGTCCTTACACATGCAGCGGGCACAAGTGCCAGAAAGGCGATGCTGGGCACAGGTAATAATAATAATCCTTTTTACTATAAGCACAAGGCCTGAAATTTTGGGTGAGAGGACTAGTTGATTACACCAGTCCCAGAGTTTCACTGGTACTTAATTTATCAACCCCGAAGGGATGAAAGGTAAAGCCAACCTCGGTAAATGCAGGGTCTTGCTGATAAACTGAGATCAATGTTAAGCAGTTGACTTAGTGGGTTAAACATTTCATTTTCTGACAAAACCTTGCTTGAAAATCTAATCCCCCCTCTTTTATTTTTCAGGTAAATAGCAAACTGATTTGACAACAGAAAGTCATGGAACAGAATCATTCTGCCATTGTTGTTTTGGCATGCACTGGGTACACTGCCAATAACATTTTTAAGTTGACAAAACTTCCAAAAGCAACAGTTGGTCATATGTATAAACAGTTTAAAGAGGGAAAGATTGATAGAAAAGAACACAAGACTCAAAGAGATTCCAAGTGAAATCCAAAGTTACTCGACTGAAGCCAACCTATCCACATCCATGACAACTCATGCAAAGAAATGCAATGCTCCCTTTTCATGGTGTCCAGAGCTGTGAACAGGAACCTTGGCATGACTAGCTATGTTTGATGATGTGTCATCTCCTAACAGCCATGACCAAAGCAATCAGAGCTGAGAGATGCCCAAAACTTCTGTCATTCATCAAGCATCAAGGTGCAAGAAAAACTCATGTTTGTGGATGAGAAGAAGTTCACTGTGGACACTGAGGTGAATCACAGAAATTCTTGAGTGATTGTATACAACCCTTCTGATGTCCCCCCTGTGTTTGAGACTAAGAATCTTGCCTCTGTGATAGCATTTGGTGTCACGGTAAGTGATGGAAGTGTCATGGATCCACACTTCATTGAGTCTGGTTTGAAGATCAGCACAAAAGAGTATCTGGACATCCTGAAGAACTCTCTGTTACCTTGGATGGAGCAGAAGTTTGTGCTTGACAATGTGGTGCTTGTCCAGGATTCTGCACCATACCATGGGTCAAAAGCAACTCAGGCCTTCCTTGATGAGAAGGTGCCATTTTGTGTGAAGGCCAACATCTGACCCAGTAATAGCCCAGATTTTAACCTTTTCAATTACTTTCAAGTGAAGGTGAATTATTTTTTTTTTATTTTAAGCTTTTGTAACTTCTGAAACTTTTAAACTTCAACTTCAAAATTTTATAAACTTTAAATCTTTAAAACCTGAAACCTTAAAACTCTGAAGCCTTTGAATTTTCTTGAGATTCTTTGAGAAATTTTCAGATTTTAGGAACTGTTCTAGAAACATTTTCTTCAAAGGTTTTTTGAAGTTTGTGAAATTTATTAAGTGTTTAAAAACTTTTTCTTTAAGCGCTTATTTCTTTAAGTAATTGTTTCTTTAAGTGTCTTTTTTTTTTTGCTGAAATTTCTTAAAAAGGAAGGCAAAAAAAATTTTTTTTCAATTTTCACCTTTACTTGTCTTGCTCTTAACTTTGCTTAATTTATTCAGTTACAGTATTTCATCCACCTCCTTTACCTTCTTAATTTCTCCTACTAATGGCATTACCCTGTTGTTTTTCTAAACTATACCATAACCATGTTGCCAGAGATACACCAGCACAGACTGGAGGGTACCCATCTAGTTGGATGTATCCAGACTTAAAAACCAGACTGAAAAAAAATAAGGGGGTTGATTTGTCTGACAAAACCAGTGGTTCCCAACCAGGGTCCATATAAGATTTTGTTAAAATTTATATGCAATAAATTGCTGATAGTTCCACAGGCACATATGTGACTGTGTGGTAAGAAGTGTGTTTCTCAACCACATGGTTCTGGGTTCAGTCTCACTGTGTGGCACCTTGTGAGTGGATTTGGTAGACAGAAACTGAAAGAAGCCAATCATATATATATATAGGGTGGGGAAGCAAAACTCAGAATATTTTGGAAGCCTTATTTTTCATATATTCCTAAGCGTAAATACTAAAACATTGTTTTCTATTTCAGGGTAGAGGTATATAGAGTTAATTTAAGCAGAAATTCCAGTCATATAATCTAACATGTCCACTTAGGAAGCCAAGAGACAATGCATTGCAGATTTGCTTCATGCTGAGGTTGCAGTTAGATGTATTGCTCAGACTGTTGGGGCCTCTGTGAGCACTGACTACAACATTAAGAACCGAATGCTGGATACTGGAGGCATCAAGAGAAAGCAAGGAAGTGGAGACATAAATAAAAAAACGGGATAATGCATTTTTTAAATCTCTCAAAGGCAAAATTTTGAAAGACCCAACAACATCCTTGACAAAACTGTCCATGGACATGAAGGTTGATTCAAAGACCATCAGAAATGCTGTACACACTGATTTACTTTTGGGATCATACATGAGGACCCCAAGACACTTATTAACTCATGCAATGAAAGCCAAAAGGCATTAAAGGGTCAAAAAAGTGTTGCGATACTTGAAGCACAATGGACAAACCATCAAAATCTTTTCAGATGAAAATATCTTCACCATTGATTCTGTTTTAAAACACCGCAATAATCAATACATTGCTAAGATGCCTTCTGAAGTAAAGGGCGTCTTTAGGACCAAGACCCCAGCTCAAGTCACGATACAGGGAGTCATGGTGTCTGACGGAAAAAAGATGCCTCTCCATTTTGTCAAGTCTGGGTAAAAGATGGGAGCGGACGTTTATTATAAAGTCCTGCGGTATAAGGTTTTTGCCTTGGCTGAAGTCTAACTAACCCAACGGTAAGTATGTGTGGATCCAAGATGGTTCTCCTGCTCATACAGCAAAATGTAGAAATTCTGTGAAGACAACTTCACTGACTTTTGACCTGCCAGCTTCTAGATTTTTTCCATCCCAGACTTGAACTCCCTGGACTATGCCGTACGGTGAAAATTGGAGCACTCTACCAACAGAACTTGGCATCCAAGTTTTGATCATTTCAAGCAAATCCTGAGGGAAGAGTGAGACAATATGTCTGAGTACTTCATCATGAAGAATTGTGATGCCTTCACGTGGCATGTGAACGCTGTGGTGGACAATGAAGGTAGATATATTGAATAAGTTGTCTCTTTATACGCCTATATACTTGTGTTAAAATTATATTTATGTTAAGTTGCTGTTTGTTGTGATATAAACAATTTGGTGAATTACCTATTATTTTCCAAGTTTTGCTTCCCCACCCAGTATGTGTGTATGTGTATGTGTGTGTGTGTGTGTGTGTGTGTGTGTGTGTGTGCGTGCGCATGTGCATGTATTTGTGTGTCTGTGTGTGTCTGTGTTTGTCTCTCTGCCATCACTAGCCAACTGATGCTGGTGTGTTTATGTCCCTGTAACTTAGCGGCTTGGCAAAAGAGACGAATACAATAAGTACTAGGCTTACAAAGAATAAGTCCTGGAGTCGATTTCTTTGACTAAAACCCTTTAAGGTGGTGCTGCAGCATGGCCACAGTCAAATGACTGAAACAAGTAAAAGAATAAAGGAATACACAAAATATTTCAATTCTTTTATACAATAACTAGTAATATCTAATTATAAAAATATGTGAGTTAAGTTAGAGGTTATAATAACCGTCTAAGAGATACTTGTATCCAATGAATCCACTGGTGTGTTACCTATATTTAATCATAAGCATTGGTATTAATGCTCATAAATGATAGGTAATGCCAAAAATAAACCAAAGTTTATTAATATTCAAGGAAAGCAGAAAATGGAGATACACTTGATGAATAACAATTGAGGATTTCATACATATATATATGTGTGTGTGTGTGTGTGTGTGTGTGTGTGTGTGTGTGTGTGTCTATATATATCTTTACTCTTTTACTTGTTTCAGTCGTTTGACTGCGGCCAAGCTGGAGGACCGCCTTTAGTCGAGCAAATTGACCCCAGGACTTAGTCTTTGTAAGCCTAGTACTTATTCTATCAGTCTTTTTTGCTGAACTGCTAAGTTACGGGGACGTAAACACACCACCATCAGTTGTCAAGTGATGTTGGGGGGACAAACACAGACACACAAACATACACACACACACACACACACATATATGTATATATATATACAT
>NC_069003.1:22095611-22096448 GCF_001194135.2 Octopus bimaculoides
TATATATATATATATATCGAATGGCTATGGAGGACCAGTTGAGTAAAATAGGAATCAAAGGGGTTCATAAGCAAAAAAGGGTTGAGAACCACTGAGGTAAACCCTTCGAAGCAGCCCACTAGGGCCACAGTCCCAATAATTGTGACAACAATAAAAGGATTAAAAAAAAAACACTAAAAACAAGTTTTGTATACTGGAAACCAGAAGTGGTAGTCATGGGTAGGATGGTATGGAAAAGTAAATCTTCACTTACTTGTTTTTGCGGTCATAGTCATTGACTGCTTCTAAGATCTGGTTGCGGGTTAGTTTGTTTATTAATGGCTCAGAGTAATTCCAAAACTGAAGTAAGGATTCAGCACGACAAAGTCCCCTATTGGAAAAGAAGAAATTTATTAGGTTTAACACACCTGTCCCCAAAGCAGAAATGTTAAGGTCATTCCCTCTGGTGAAGAAGATTGGCCTACAAGAGTCTTGTGCTGGTGCCACATTAAAAGCACTCACGCTGGCACCATGTAAAAGCATCCATGTAAATTGGTTGGCATTAGAAAGGGCATCCAGCTGTAGAAACCAAGCCAAATCAGACTAGAATTTGGTGCAGCTCTCCTGCTTCCCAGCTCTGGTCAAACTGCCCAAACCATGCCAGCATGGAAGACAGACATTAAAGGATGATGATGATACATACATACATACATACATGCCTATATACTATATTATAACTTGCTCTATAACAGTAGATCTCTACATATGTATATATGTATGTGTGTGTTTGTGTATAAGTGCCAATGCACAAAATTTTTGTCCCTTGGGTCATTCTGTAACTTCTGCTGATAAATAATA
>NC_069003.1:22096548-22098904 GCF_001194135.2 Octopus bimaculoides
ACCACATACATGTATGACATTTTAAAATTGAGCTGTATCACACATTTAATTAACCATTTTGCTACCATATTTCTGTTGAAATTAATTAATTTTTAAAATAATGAAGAATTTAAACAACTTTGTCATTATTAAGTTCGTGTTTGGCTCATACATAAAAGAAAACATTTTGCTAGAAGAAGGTTTTAATTTAGATATATTCATATCATAGAACCAGGAAGTCGTCTGAGGTAGGATGGTATTAAAGGGGATAATATCTAAATAGTTTGGTAAATAAGCAACTTTATTATATTTTATTTAGTAAATTATTATGGATTTGAACAAACTGGGTTTCATAACTTTAGTAATATCTGGGGGAAAAAAAGTGGCTAAGCAATCAAGCAAGCAAACAACTATGGTAAAACTGAAGCAACTAATTGTTTGGTGATATGTTGGAAGTTGGTGGAAGATAATGGTAGTGGAGCACAACAGCAACAACAAGAAGATCAACTTACCATTCACAGTACTTTCTTAAATGCATGTTTGTTGAATTTATGTCCAAGACCATCTCATGAATCTGATACATCTGTAAAGAACAGTGAGAGAGAGAAGGTTAACTAGATTCAGGACATCTTCATCATTGTTTTAACATCTACTTTGGTATGCTTGTATGGGTCAGACAAAAATATGTTGGGGCATTGGGACAGAATTCACAACAGTCAGATGCCCTTCCAATTGTCAACCATCACTTGGTTCCAAACAACAAAGAGCCTGGACATAGTTTAAGCAGAGAACTGGAAATCTAGTGTCACATGGGCCAATGGAGGAGGTTGTTCATTCTGTCCCATACAACAGCCAAATCTCCCTCACACCACACTCTGTTATCTTAGTACAAGAAAGACACATTAGAAAATGTTTGTTTGCTTCTATCTGTCACTGTTCGTCTTTCCCTGTAAAGCTGACTTCTTTTCATATGCTTCACAATAAATCTGATGGGACAGATCTATGAAGATGCCATCACTTAAACATCCAGAATGTGTAACTCTATAATTTTAATGACAGGATTTTTTTGCCGACATCATAACTCAATCTGCCAAAAATTTCAGTAGTTGTGTCTGAAAATCATCCTAACTTGAGAAAAGAAATGTTGAGGTTCAAATTGAGCCTACATATGTTTTTTGCTTGCAATTCACTTTGCATATATACTCTTTTACTTGTTTCAGTCATTTGACTGCGGCTATGCTGGAGCACCGCCTTTAATCGAGAAAATCAACCCCAGGACTTATTCTTTGTAAGCCTAGTACTTATTCTATCGGTCTCTTTTTGCCGAACTGCTAAGTTACAGGGATGTAAACACACCAGCATCGGTTGTCAAGCGATGGTGGGGGGACAAACACAGACACACAAACACACATATATATATATATATATATATATATATATATATACATATATTACGACGGGCTTCTTTCAGTTTCCGTCTACCAAATCCACTCACAAGGCTTTGGTTGGCCCAAGGCTATAGTAGAAGACACTTGCCCAAGGTGCCACGCAGTGGGACTGAACCCGGAACCATGTAGTTGGTAAGCAAGCTACTTACTACACAGCCACTCCTGCGCCTATGTATATAGGGTTGACAAAAGACCTTTTCTTAAGTTGAAAGGTAGATTGTGTGATGCCTGTATATAGACTGTGAGTAGAGAGGACAGTGAGGGCTTGAAAAAATGCAGAGGACCTTCATAACTTGTCCTAACATGCTTCGATGGAGGTGCAAATGTGTTGAGAGTAAATGTGAGTATAAGAGACATTAGATATAACATGCAAGGGAAAAAAGACAACATTGGTGTCATAATGTATAAAGAAGTGATGATCACTAAACATGAGAAGAGCCTATAGAAATAGGAGACCCAGGAGATGTGAGATGAACTAGTGAAAAATGACCTCAGATTGTTGAGCCTCTTGGAGAAGACGACAGAAGACTGAGCTGAACTGAGATATGCCATGCTTGAGAAGATACCCACCTTGCTCATTGTGTCCCACCTGCTGCTGCTTATCACCTCCTCCCTGACCTATTCTTATTTCCTTTCCTTCACTTCCCCTTCTCCAAACTGATATTTAGTGTCCAGCTCAATCCTCTTCTCTCATCATCAGTCACATTAATTTCCCTTGAGCATGCTTATCCCCCCCCCCACTCTTCTCTTCCTCCGTCCTATTTCTCTCATATATTCACTTTGCACCTTGACCTCATCTCTCTCTCCCTCTCTTCCCAGAAAGGGAAGCCACATATTCACTGTTTTTGCCCAGATATTATACCCAACTCATTTGAGGAAGGGAGAGGGAGGAGGGAGGCTTGTCTTGCAAGAACTTCGTGACTTCCCCA
>NC_069003.1:22100091-22105915 GCF_001194135.2 Octopus bimaculoides
CGGGTCTTCTCACGCACAGCACATTTCCAAAGGTCTCGGTCAGTAGTCATCGCCTCGGTGAGGCCCAATGTACGAAGGTCTTGCCTCACCACCTCAGCCCAGGTCTTCCTGGGCCTACCTCTTTCACGGGTTCCCTCAACTGTTAGGGTGTGGCACTTTTTCACGCAGCTATCCTCATCCATTCTCACCACATGTCCATACCAGCGCAATCGTCTCTCTTGCACACCACAACTGATGCTTCTAATGTTCAGCTTTTCTCTCAAGATACTTACACTCTGACGGGTATTCACATTGACATTACACATCCAACGGAGCATATATATATATAATGTGTGTAATATATATATATATATATATTTCAAAAAATGGTTCTACACACTCATACAGTCATTCAAAACCCAAAACTAACACATTCAACATCACTTGCAGAGTAAATATGGTGACTGAAAAACCAGAACACCAAATACTCACTCCATTGTGGTGTGGTAAAACATGCAACCCTATACACTGGAGGAAGACGACCTTGCCAATCATGCACCCAAGCAGCAACCCAATACTGCTATCGGGCACACAGCTTCTGAACAAAAGAAGCAAACTGACAATAAGCTGTAACCATAAAATTCCTAAGACATTCAGGCTGTTGTATAAACCAACCTAAGTAACAACACAAATAATCTTCACGGTCTCTAAATACACTACTAGACTCTTACTTTGTACTAACTCACCTTTGTTTATGTTTTTTTGTTTTTCCCAGTCTCCTACCACTACCACCACCACCAATACTGAATCAACATCTCTCACTCCCATTCTTCACAGACATACTATCCCACATCTGTATCTATATATACACATATATGCATGTATACTCCCATGTATAGTAACCTTTCAATTTAGCCGTATACACACACTTTCATTTTAACATTTCTTTTTGTCTAAAAGTGGCACAGTCAATTACGATGATGAAGGTTCCAGTTGATCCGATCGACAGAACAGCCTGCTTGTGAAATTAACATGCATGTGGCTGAGCACACCACAGACACGTGTACCCTTAACGTGGTTCTCAGAGAGGTTCAGTGTGACACAGAGTGTGACAGGGATGGCCCTTTGGAATACAGGTACTACTCCTTTTTGCCAGCTGAGTGGACTGAAGCAATGTGAAAAAAAGTCTTTCTCAAGGACACAACGCATTGCCAGGAATTGAACTCATGACCATATGATTGTGAGCCGAATACACTAACCACTAAGCCACATGCCTTCACTTCCTTTTATCTATATGCCCACTTTGCCATGTATTTTTACATACAGACCCATATGACTAGGTGAATTCCTTTGTTTCTTAACATCTTTTCTTTACATGTTTTTTCTTTTCATTTTTTTAAATTGATTTATTCATCACCATATCTCTAACTACTTTTTACTTTATTTTTACTCTATTTAATTGGTTTACTATGTTCACCATGTCTATATCTATGTGTAACTTGTTTTCCTTTGACAATCCCTCCATGAACAGATACACGAGTATCTTTTCACAGGGTCACCTATCTACAGACATCATCATGTGTGGGTGTGCATGTGCTTATATACACACACACACACACACATATTTTTATGTGTGTGTGTGGAGGGTGTCTATTTGTATGTGTGCATGTCCATATACATGCCTGCACAAATATAATTCTAAGGGTGTATTTATACACCATATGTATATGTAATGCATGTGGGCACATCTATGCATATGTGTGTGTTTATATATAGACATACACTATATATATATCTGTAAAAATATGCGATACTTATTTGGTGTCATGTATTTTTACAGATAAATTCCTCTATTTACATATCGAGGTCTCTTTCTTTCTTTTGTTGTCTTTCTATCAATATATATATATGTATGTATTCATGTGTATATCTATGTATACATGGGTGTGTGTGTGTGTGTGTGTAGATATGTATGGGAGTGTGTATGTGTGTGTGTGTGTGTGTGTGTGTGGAGGCACATGGCTAAATGGCTAGGGTATTCAGCACATGATCACAAGGTCGTGAGTTCAATGACGTGATAGTTTTAGCTGTGGTAAGTAATGGAGGTCATGTCATGCCACCTCTCATCATTCCACAGGGTCTTACAATTAATGCTGCTGGATGTCTTGGAGGTGCTGGAGACAATTATGAAGCCCTGGATGGATGAAGTATGCAGTGGAAGGCCATAAGTGTTTCAACAAGACTCAGCACCGTCTCACAAAAAGCCAAATAACCCACAAATGGCTGTCAGACGATCTTTATAATCATGTAGCACCAAACTTGGGGTCTCCAAACTTACTAGATTTAAATCCCATGGACTACTGTGTTTGGAGTGTTGCTGAATGAGGGTCTAACTGACATTCTCACAATCTATAGCTTGACTAAAGATTGCCGATGTGAAGGTGATGCCTGAAATGAATAAGGAGCATTTCGGTTTTCAGTGCAGGCATGTCAACGATTCTGGTTTCACACTGAAGCAGTCATCAGAGCTGAAGGTGGATTCATAGGATTAACCTATAAGAAAGCTTATGGAGACCATGAGCACCAACTTCTATTAAAATACATCTGTTTTTTGCTTTATTAAATTGCCAAATATGTCTTCAAATATCTCTCATACTGTGTGTGTGTGTGTGTGTGTGTGTGTGTGTCTTTTACTTATTTCAGCCATTAGGACTTTTAGCCAAATGAATCAAACCCAGTACTTATTTTTTATTTTAAGCCTGATTCTTATTCTATCAATCACTTTTGCCAAACCGCTATGTTATGGGGATGTAAACACACCAACACCAGTTGTCAAGTGGTGGTGGGCTGTGTGGTAAGAAGTTTACTTCCCAACCACATGGTTCTGGGTTCAGTCCCATTGTATGGTACCTTGGGCAAGGGTCTTCTACTATAGCCTCTGGCTGACCAAAGCCTTGTGAGTGGATTTAGCAGATGGAAATAGAAAGAAGTCCATTGTGTGTGTGTGTGTGTGAGTGAGTGTGTGTTTGTGTATATGTATGTATGTGTGTGTATGTATGTATGTATATGTATGTGTGTGTGTGTTTGTATCTGTTATTCCCTACCACTACTTGAGAACCAGTGTTGGTGTGTTTACATCCCCATAACTTAGCAGTTTGGCAAAAATTGACTGATAGAATAAGTACCAACCTTTAGGAAAAAACGTACTGGAGCTGATTCATTCCACTAAATATTCCTCAAGGTGGTGCCCCAGCATGGCTGCAGTCTAATGACTGAAACAAGTAAAAGATAAAAGAAGCAATGTTGACAATGATGACATGTAGCCTAGTGGTCAGGATGTTCAGCTTACAATTGCAATATCATGGGTTCAATTCCTGGAAAAGGCAGTTCTTTGTGTCATGACAGACCTATGCTCACTCAGAGCCAACCAGGGGTTGAAGAACAATAACAAACAAACAAAGAATAAGTTAGTCATGACATTTCTGCCAGACAAGATCTAATCTTACCTTGAGCAGGCTCTCTGGGGACAATAACTCATCGTCTACGATAATGATTCTTACTTCATCCGACTGTAGATTATCAGCCCTATATTCCTGTAGTTCGTTCCATTTACTTATCCATAAACTATTTGTGCTAAACGACAACTCAGACTTTGGTATCCACTCTTGTTGCTTGTCACTCTCCTTCCGAATCAACATGCCAAGGGACAATAAAGAAAGCAATAAACCACTTATGATAAATATGTGTGGCTTTCTGCCAGCGAAACAACCAAGTCTGGAACAGAAAAGAACAAGGAAATATAAAGAAACTAGTTTGAATGGCAGAGACAAAAAGAGAAAGAGACACAGAGAGATAGAAATAGAGGGGGAGAAAGAGGAGGGAGCTGCCCCAGAACTTGGCTAGTAAGCAAAGTGGGAATGAAGTACATTGCTCAAAAATGCAACACGCGTTCCTGGTCCAGGATTGAAAGTCACCACATCCCTATGTTGGTGAGTCCAATGTAACTTGTTCCTCGATTACATGCTTTCACTTCATAGCTAGGAGAGGGGGTGAGAGAGATAGATAGACAGACAGACAGACAGACAAAGACAGATAGACTGACAGAGACAATGTGTGTGACAGATGGCAAAGTTAGTAGGATCTTAAAACTGACAGCCAGAAGGATCTAAGTTCATAACTAGACCATGGCATTAGGTTATTTTTGTGACTGTGTAAATTATCCACAGTGGGACTGAACCCAAAACCATGTGGTTGAGAAGCAAAACCTTCTTAACCACACAGCTTACAATTGTAAACAATGCTATCTATGAAGTGAAGGCTTGTGGTCTAGTGGTTGTGATGTTGGGCTAATGATCATAAGATAGTGGGGTTCAATAACTGGACCAGGTGGTGTGTCATGTCTTCAAGCAAGGCACTTCATTTTACTATAGACAGGTGGTTTGCATGTCTTTTGAAATTGCCTTCACACAACTCGATGTAATTTTCCTGTATGGTCATTTTGAGACGTTGCTGTGACTTCTGCTTCATATATGACAGTTTATCATACATGCCTGGTCAAGTGGGCAAGCTTCAAAGTTTCAGCAGTTACAAATTTGAGTGGGCTTTTTGGTGATGCTTATGAGTGTTAATGTTTTTCATTTTGGAACAGTAGCTGTATGACATTTTAATTGAGCATCTGTTAAAAATCTTCCTGTATTTGTGATTTATGGTGAAATGTTTATCTAAAAGAGGTAGGAATTTCTTGCCTACAGTATTATTTTCCTAAGTCTATTTTTATAATTCATAAAGTGTTGTAATATACCTTATCTTTGAAGCCACTGTCAACTAGAGCATTGTCAAAGTAGGGGGCTATTTATCAAATATTTCTTTACAAGGGAGATTAGATATCCTATTACTAAT
Source organism: Octopus bimaculoides (assembly GCF_001194135.2). Lineage (NCBI taxonomy): Eukaryota > Metazoa > Mollusca > Cephalopoda > Octopoda > Octopodidae > Octopus > Octopus bimaculoides. Next base: position 22,104,970 of record NC_069003.1, read on the forward strand.
GTTAGCTTTCAGGCTTTTAAACACTACAGTAGGTGACAGAACTGTTTATATATGTAGGAGAGTTTCTCGTTTGGCTTATGGTACAGTTTATAAGAGTGGGAGTTTAGATCTTGGGAAACATCAGGAAAATTGACTTTTGACAGATTAGTAGTAACAGTGATTTTGAGGCCTAATTAACTCAAAGTATCAATAAGATTTTTTTTTTCCTGAATTTATCAAGAGTGTGACCATCACAGCCATGAGATATTCCCAACCTATCATCTTGGTATAGACCAACACCATGGGATGGGAATTTGGATCACAGTGCATTTAATATAGAGATCCACAAGGCCACAGATGACTGCACTGTTATACGATCCCATCAATACATAAAACAACTCATCTGTACTGAATATTTTAACCCATGACAAGCCTTTACTAAATAAAATATTGGATAATGTCGCTTAAATAACAGTGACACCCATTTACAACCATCATATGATGCCAAGACAAAGAGACACAAAAACTCACATTATTGTACACAACTGACACTTCTTTCAGTTTCCATCTACCAAACCTACTCAAAAGTCTTTGGCTAGCCTGGGACAATACTAGAAGACACTTGCCCAAAGTGCCACATAGCAAGCAAATAAAATGCTGCTGGGAAGCAAACTTCTAAGCACACAGTCATTTCTGCATCTCTCTCTCTCTATATATATATATATATATACACACACACACACATATATGCACACACACACACACATATGCACACACACACACACATATACACACACACACACATATACACACACACACATATACACACACACACATATATACACACACACACACATATATATACACACACACACATATATACACACACATATATACACACACACAAATATATATATATATATATATATATATATATATATATATATATACACACACACATGCAGAA
>NC_069003.1:22106008-22108837 GCF_001194135.2 Octopus bimaculoides
ACATATATATACACACACACACATATATATACACACACACACATATATATACACACACACACATATATATATACACACACACACATATATACACACACACACACATATATATACACACACACACATATATACACACACATATATACACACACACAAATATATATATATATATATATATATATATATATATATATATATACACACACACATGCAGAATATGGCGGTTTAGTTCACTGGTGATCTAAACAAATACGTATGCTGGGTAAGTGCTGTATTGGATTATCAGGGTTCCAAGCTCATATCTGAAACGGGAGCTATGGATCCATTTTAGATTTCTGACTTAGCAGATATATATTTGTGAAAGAGAATAAACACTGAAGAATAAAAGTATCTCAAGTCATATACATTATCTTATATTATTCTTAAATTAGATGATGCCTTACAGCTGTTTCTGAGATATTGCAAGTGATAGGTGAGTATGCCTGAATATGGGGTATTCCATCATCAGAGACAAGTAGAGAACACATGAAAGATCTAGACATGAAAAATTGATAGATAGTAAGCAATGGCATAGAAGAGTAGAGAGTAAGGAAAAAAGGAAATAAAGTTCACAGTTCATTTTTCAGAGGGTATGGATGTTAGTCCGTATGTCCTTAGGTAAAATCCAAGGCAAATCCAGGCAGTATTACGGAAAAGTATGAGTAGTGTGTTCACAGCATAAATATCCAGGCAATATTTTGGCAGAAATGGGAATGGTGTGTTCATATTGAGATGGCTCGTTTGTGTGAGAATGATCATAAATGTGGCTATTGAGCAAAGTGGAGGGTGAAAGAGAAAGAAAGGGAAAGAGAGGCTAATGAGGAGAGAGAGAGGAATGGGGTAGCCTGTGTGGATAGAGAGAGGAGGAAGGTAAGTGACAGGGTATTAGCAAGGATTGGTCAGAAGGATTAGCTAGAAGAATAAAAATAATGAAAGAAATCTAAAAACAGAGAGTAAAAAATTTTTTTAAACATATATAAAATAAAATAAAAAAATATAAAAAGTAGAAAAGAGTAAGAATAGATTGTAAAAATAAGGGTATAGATAAAAGAAGAGAAGAGGAAGATAATGGAGGGTATAAAATAAAAAGGGATCAAGGAGAATAGGAAAAGAAATAAAGAGAAAAATAGATAAGATACCAACACTATTCCTCAAGTTTAGGGTCGGGACAAGAAGTCAAGCAGTTAATATTTGTGTCTGTTGAAGAGATGAAGTTCCAGTTGGTTATGTTCAGTAGTTATAGATGTATTCCTATCTATGGGGGGTTAGGGTTAGATGAGGTAATAATAGATTATATATCAGGTGTAGAGGAGTAGGATAATTTTAAAGTGAATTTGTTAAAGATAGAATGGCATTTATGGTGATGTGGGAAGTTAGAGTTCACTATTTGAAAGGTTTTGATTAGGCCCTTAATGTTTAAAGTGAATGGGGATGCGTACCAGAGAATTGATCTCTACATCACTTTTGCTTGGCAAATTAAGGGAAATGTAATTCCTGGTATATGTAAGAGGAGAGTTGTAGGATTCGATGTTTATATATGCTTAGATCGAGTATTATATGTGTGAGTGCAGGGTGGATAAGATTGTCTTATATGAGGTCCTTCTAAGTTTCTGGTGGTGGTATTAGTTTGTCTATCTATAGTGGGAGGGTTTAGGTGTCCAAAAGGTGGGCATTCTACATTTTATTTCCTGTTAATAGATGATAAAATGATAAATAAATTAGGGGTTAAGCTAAAACTAATCTTTACAATTTTATGGTTAATGATTTTGTTGTATCTATTATCAATGTTAAAGTGTGTATGGATAGCTTTGAATATAGATTTAACTATGTTATTTTTAATTTGCATAGCATATGGAATAATAAACCATATTTATAGATAAGCTTTCTCAACTTTGTTTACAACTTACAATTGTTATTTACTTCCTCACCTTATTCATATTGTACTTTATTTACATTGTAATTTACTCTAAAACCTTTATTTATTCATCTTTTATTACTCTAATTCTATTTACATACTCTGTCTGGACGGGACGCCAGTCCATCGCAGTGTTACTCAAAAAACAGGAAGAAAGAGTGAGAGAAAGTTGGGGCAAAAGAGTACAACAGGGGTCGCCACCACCCCTGCCGGAGCCTCGTGGAGCTTTAGGTATTTTCGCTCAATAAACACTCACAACGCCCGGTCTGGGAATTGAAACCGTGATCCTCTGACCGCGAGTCCGCTGCCCTAACCACTGGGCCATGCGCCTCTACACACATATATATATATATATAATCTTTATCCATCCAGGTTTCATCATTCCTTTGTAGCCATGTTCAATGATTGCCTCTCTCAACTATTGCCTGGATTTCTTTCAAACTACTACAAAACTTATAGTTTATCTTGTACAACTGCAAATGATCCAAAGAGTGGGTTGAACCCTTGGAATCAAAATGATTAACCCTTTTCATACCAAACTACTTGAAAAAAACGCCTAAGACTGCCTCTCACTTTATGATAAAAACTTCCTGTTTTAAAGTGAATTAAATTAAAACCTTCAATCCAAATTTCTTGTTAATTTATATTCCAAACACCAACTTAATACAACAAACTCATTTTACTAAATTCTTCATTATTTTCAAAATGGTTTTAAATATCAGGAGTTGTGTATATTTTCAGGGAACACTACATATATATATATATATATATATATATATTCATAAGAGTGGTACAACAAGGTACCGATATTTACTGGACAATAGCAATCGATATAAATACGACGCTATTGTCCAGTAAATATCGGTACCTTGTTG
>NC_069003.1:22108893-22110228 GCF_001194135.2 Octopus bimaculoides
GGCTATTTTTTGCTGGAAATTGATACATTTGTATTAATACATTTGTATTGAAATATTTTTCATATATATATATATATATATATATATATATATATATAAAATAAATAAATGCATCCTTTTAAAAGCCTGAGGAAATGTTAAGATATTAAATGTTTTGAATAAAAAATTATTTCCCAAAAGGAAACATCCATCCAACTTCTTGACGTTCCAAAAGTCTGCTGATCAGAGTTTGGAGACAGATCTAATACTAAAAAATTATCTGTGGAGCAGTAAAAAATTTTGTCCAGGAGACCCCGTCAGTTTAATAACCAATCATTGCTCTATGTGGTCATTACTTGCCAGAAATAGGAACCAAATAGCCTTTAAATAATACCGTACATCATTAAAAAATAAAAGTAGTAAATACTGAATAAATCTAGTGCTTGATATAGAATGTAGTATTTCTGAACATGAAATAATCATCAGGGTTGGTTATGGTTGGAACGTCTTTGACGATCGATTTGTCTGATCAGGGCTAAACAAAATAACAACAGCAACAAGAAATACGACGTGGGTGTTTTTAAGTAGACGTTTGATCTGCCAAAGAAAGCAGCCAAATCCATCCCTGTAGTCACAAATGAGAAAAAGGACCACATTAGACAAAATGGTTCTAGATAAAATATGAACTGAAAAAAAAAAAGTAAAAAAGAGGTGGGGGTAGAGACACATGGCTGTAACACCATTTGTTGTTTACTTACTGTTCTATTATGTATTTTCATTTATATATTATAAAAAAGAAGACCGGAAGAGTTGGGAAATTAACCGTGGTGACAGTTCATTAAAAGCAAAAGTCGGTAACGTGAGTAATATTGAACCCTAGTGGGGGAGGTCTATGTGACTATCCAATAGATCGATAAACACTTGGAATAATTTTAAGCATTAAGGGTATGGAATTATTTAACAAACAGAATCAAGAAGAGAGTGGGTAATTTAACTTATTTCCACCCAATTACCGGTACAAAAATAACTAGTTTTCACCAAATATTTCACATTAAATATTCCGACTATATCAATTGAACAGCACTGAACTTTTATTGTTCTTTATCATTTTTGTCAAATATTTTCAGTAAATTTCTTTAAATATTTATTAATTAAAAAGCAGTAATGATACAAAAGAACAAAGGAATTAATGTTTTTAAATCAAGAAATTTTTTATTAATTATGCTTTTTAATTTTATTTTAGAAATTTACATGATGGGGAAACAAAAGACCTAGGGTGAAACAAAAGGAGACAAAAAAAAAAAAAGTTATAGTAAAATAATAATTAAATTATGTAAGTTAGGCACTCACCTGTAG
>NC_069003.1:22111762-22113631 GCF_001194135.2 Octopus bimaculoides
ATATATATATATATATATATATATATACAGACGTATTATGTGTGTGTGTATAAAAGTTTTGTATAGAAGTTTTCCGTATTTTAAACCCGATGTACTTTTTACTTCTTACGTAAGTATATATCTATTGTACGTGTATGTTTGTGTCAAGGTGTGTCGATGCGTAATTTATGTACATCGAAAGGTATGTGAGTTAAAAAATATGCTCTTCCTGTTCTGGCGCTGTGTCTGTGTAGTCGTGTCCTTCCTGTTTTTCGTTGGTTTTTGCTGGGGTTTTTTTTCTCTCTCATGAATCCCTTTTGTCACAAATCACAAAAAAAAAAAGAACAACAATGTCAACGAGAAGAAACCGACAACATATCTCCCTCCCTCACTCTTTCTCTTTCTCTCTATCATGTACACACAAACACAATCAATCTCTCACTGTCACATTCACACACTTCTCCACGTGTGTACACTCGTTTGTTCATCCTCTCCGTTTCTCGCCCTTTCTCTCTTTCTATCTATCTACATTTTATTTAAAAAAACCTATCCATTCTCTCTCTCTCTATTATCCTTTCTTCTCATTATTCTTCATGCTGTAACTGCCTTTCTCTAACCGGTTCCCGTCTTCCTTCTCCCTCCACCATCACATCCTACTCTGACAGGTGGTTTTACGGACTCTCCTCCTCCTCTCCCCCTTTCGTTATTGTCACACACTTTTCCTGTCGTTGACTCCGCCCACATTTCAACGCTTTATGTACGTCACTCTTTCTTTCTCCTTCTCTTTCTCTCTTCCCGTCACTTCCTCACCCTCTCTCTTCCCTCTACTCGCTATTATATCCTTTTACGTTTCTCTCCCTCCTCCCCCCTTCTATAACTTTCATCTCTTTTTCTTTTCTTTCTCGTCTGATATCACGTTTTATTGACTTGCAAAAGAGCACACCCGGGACGTATTGCATACATACATACATATATACAAGAGAATACTTACTCTGAACTATTGAGAAATCTGCAGTTACTCTATCCAGATTACAAGTTCAGATTTATAGCTGGAATTGTTGGGGTCCTGAGATGTGTAACGCACTGCCTAAATACCAATCTTGAGAAATTAGGCTTCTCAAAACCAGAAAGGAGAAAGATAATTCGAAGACTACAGATCCAATCCATCATTGGAACTGTAAAATTCTGTAAAGCTTTCCAGAAGTTTATCATTTAAATAAATATATGTGAGCATGTCTAGATATGCAACTATATGCATGAGAATACATACATACATATGTTGTTGATGTTGAAATTCTAATGAAGTAGCCTTGGATCTAGGTTAGAAACGGGCTCTTTATTGGTAAGAAATTTTGAAATAAAATCGAACAATGACATACACAATATTCCAGAGGGAGAAAAGTTGAAAAAAAAAAAGTTGCCCTGCCACTTAGAATGGAGTACTCAAAGTGTGTATAAAAATTCTTTTACTCCATAATTGTACAGTTCTATATTTAAGAGATGAGGAATTATGTGTATTATTTACATTTGACGGATATTTGTCCTCATCTTATTTGTTGTTAACACAACGTTTCGGCTGATATACCCTTCAGCCTTCTTCAGGTGTCTTGGGAAAATTTCGAACCTGGGTTCTCATTCCTAAGGTATTTTTCCATGTTGTTGTTGTTATTATTATTATTATTATTATTATTATTATTATTATTATTATTATTGTTAGACCCTGAACACTAACAATAATAAACAGATGACAGGAGCCTGGTGCAGTCTTCTGGATTGCTAAGTCCTGCAAAACCATCCAACCCAAACCACCATGGAAAACAGACATTAAATGAGGATGATTATACACACACACACACACACACACACACACACACACACACACACACACAC
>NC_069003.1:22113641-22118045 GCF_001194135.2 Octopus bimaculoides
ACACACACACACACACACACACACACACACACACACACACTCACACCGAAACAGGAAGTTGGACAAATTTTATTATTTATTCACCATTACACATGTTTCATTTGCTAATAGGAATCACAAAGTTGTGCACATGAGAAATACATAATTTTGTCTTCAGACAGAAAATCAAATAATACATTATTATTTTTATTTGATTCTCTATCTGAATTATCATTATCATTATTATTATTATTATTATTATTATCATTATCAAGTCTATTCTGGAGAACTTTCCAGTCAGGCACTGTTATGGATAATTCCAAGATGTCTTTGGATAAACTCTACAGGTATGGGATGTGCTGTCAGATGGGCTTGTCCAAAGTGCTTGCTGAGCGATGAAACCATTCTGCATGTTCTCATTCAGTGTCAGGGCATTGCTGGCTTGTTCTATTGACATTATCCAGAGACAAGCCAGAGTGAGATGTCTGGTGCCAATGAGTCGCAGGCTCAGGGATGTGGGAGCACCATGATCTCTAGCACAAACCAAAGATCCCCAAAATGTCCAATGCCATTCCCTGCATATCTGGTTTTATATCAGAGTGACCTTCTCCTAGAGAACAGAAACTGAGGGGTGCTTCACTCCCAATGGTTTCTAGCATACCAGACACCTTCACAGAATTTCTGTGTACCTGTGTTATTGCTAGATAGCCATTGAGCCTGCACTAGGTTCATCTGACCTTTGAACAGGTCTTGTTTTTAATCCTGCTGGGTTTCTAGCAACCCTCTTCACCAGGACAGCCTGGTGGGGGTGCCAGTTTAGTTGCCAACAACCCAACCATGCAACAGGTTGTACTGGATTCCATGTTACCAGTAGCACTTGTGAGAGCCTCATAAGTGACCTGACATACATACATGCATACATACATACATACATATATACATACATACATACATACATACCATTATGTGGGACCACAAAGAAGAGATATGTTCTGTTGTGGAAAACAACTGCCCCTTGGACACAAATATGGTTAGTACAATACAAGAGAAAAAAGACATTTATGACCATTGATAAGAAGTTTGCAAATCCAGTATCCCAGACACAATTTCAGCTTTATACCCATTATTATTGGAGCAACAAAATGCATACCAACTCACATGGAGCAAAGTATCGCTGAACTTGGAAACCTGGGGGAAGAATGAAAATCTTTAAGTCATACACTACAAATGATCACAATATCTGGGACTACAAAAATCTGGAAAACTTTAAAAATTAAAAGATGAGAATTAATTTTAGATATTTTCATTCACAACCTTGCTACCAAGTTGGTGGCTGGTCAAAATTTACTCAAAATTAAAAAGAAAACGGGAAGACATATATACATACATACATGCATACATGCATATATACATGCATGATGCAAATGTATGCATGAGAAGACATACATAAAACAAAACATACAAATCTGCACATATACATACATACATGCATACAAAAATACCCTGTAGCTGATGTTGGAATTCAATGAAGGAGCTTTGAGTCTAGGTTGGAAACCGGCTCTTTCTCTGGTGGCAAGAAATCTTTAAATAAAGGTGAATAATGACATACATACATGCACACACACACATGCATGCGCATACAAACACACACGCATGCACACACAGACACACACACACACACACACACGCAGTGGCCATCTGCTCCTTGCCGAGCTTGACCTCTTCTTGTATCTGAATTGCTCTTTCCTAGCATGCGATCTTAAATGACTTTTGAAACCTTGAAGAGCTGCAGTAATGTCTCAATCAAGCATTGGCTCCATTTCCTGCTTGTTTGTTATGAATGTTCAAGTGCTGCTTCAATTCTTCACATGATTTGCAAGTTTTTTCATAGATGTTGTATTGAAACTGGTTATCCAGAAGGAAATTTCAATAGTTCATTTATGCCTTACCCACATGGTCATACTGGTGCCATCTCACACTAACAGGAGATATGTACACTTCGTGCAGCAAAGAAGGAATGAAAAATGCTTGAAATGTTATTGATATGATACTCGTTTTTGTGAAATCTTTTCTTTTCAGCACATTTAACTCTGTCAAGCTCAAAATCTTTAACACCACTCCACATCATAGCTCTCGACACTCCCCTACCTTCCACAAGTGATTCAAGATTTTTATAATATAATTAAAGGCATTTCAAATTTGATTTTAAAGAGTTCATATATTTTTCTTCAGCTTCTATTTTTCTCTCTTTCACAGTATTAGCTCACCATAAAGGGAATGTGCTCACCATCCACATGGATGAGATGGCCTGTCCATCATAATTGATTCCTAATAAACATGGCTTGGATTGATCTGATGCTAGCTTCAGCAAAAACCTCAATGTTTGAAATGAGTAAGGACCAGCTTATTTTTAAATATGTGGCAGAGACATTCCTGGTGAAATCTCACCAACAGCTTTTTACATGATGTATGTATATAGTCCGATTTTCAGAAGAGTAGTTGTCATTGTTGATGGCACTCTGTCGCTTACGACGTCGAGGGTTCCAGTTGATCCGATCAACGGAACAGCCTGCTCGTGAAATTAACGTGCAAGTAGCTGAGCACTCCACAGACACGTGTACCCTTAACGTAGTTCTCGGGGGATATTCAGCGTGACACAGTGTGACAAGGCTGGCTCCTTTGAAATACAGGTACAACAGAAACAGGAAGTAAGAGTGAGAGAAAGTTGTGGTGGAAGAATACAGCAGGGTTCACCACCATCTCCTGCCAGAGCCTCGTAGAGCTTTAGGTGTTTTCGCTCAATAAACACTCACAATGCCCGGTCTGGGAATCGAAACCACGATCCTATGACTGTGAGTCCGCTGCCCTAACCACTGGGCCATTGCACCTCCACTCAGAAGAGTAGAAACAGTGGAGAAAGAACAAATGAGACATATACCATGATTTTAGTTTCAGCTTTGATGTGTGTGTGTGTGTGTGTGCGTGCACGCGCATGTCTGCGTGTGTGTATTCTTTCATTCTTTTACTTGTTTCAGTCATTTGAGTGTGGCCATGCTGGAGCACTGCCTTAAAAGGTTTCAGTCGAACAAGTGGATCCCAAAACTTTTTTGGTTTTTTTAGGCTTAGTATTTATTGTATCGATCTTTTTTATTGAACCACTGAGTTACAGGGATGTAAACACACCAACACCAGTTGTTAAGCAGTGATGGAGAGACAAGCACGGACACAAATGCACACATAGATATCTTACGTGGAAAAATGCAAGCAAGAGAAATAATATTCTTAAGATTATAAACCTCAAAAAGTACAGGACAAGTCATTACATCTGGTAAAGTACAGAACAAGAAAATTTTTACTTAAAATATTCTTTTCTATTCTAGGCACAAGGTCTAAAATTTTTGTTGAGAGAGCCAGTCAATTAGATCAACTGGTATTGCATGAGATTGATACCCTGAAATTCCTCGAATTGAGCTCTATCATTTAAGCTTAATTAAAATATAGTTTGTTTTTAAAATAAAAAAAGTTAATTATACTTAAATCCAATTTTTTGCCTTATTTCTATTTTTTTCATGATATTTTACCTCACAACTCTTTTGATACAAATTTTTGTCGCATGGGAACAAAACTATGGAATTCTTCATGCTTTCTTCTTTCAGTGAAGCTAAGACAAATATATTTTACTTTTGAAATAAAAAAAAGTGATTTAGATCTAAACTTGATTGGAGGTGTTACTTACTCTCCTATAACACCGTTACAAACTTTGATGTAAACTTTTTCGTACTGGACCAATTCTCAATTTTTTTAATGCCAAATTGTAGCTAGGGACCAGTCCTCTTCAAAATTGCTAACAGTTTTCAATTTAGTTAAGAACTGAACTAGCGACAAAGCTCTGAAGATGCTGCATGTAAGGAAATTGTAGCCTTCAGAATATTATTCAATTACTACCGTAGTTGAATGATAAACATATATATATACATATACGACAAGCTTCTTTCAGTTTCCATCTACCACACCCACTCTCAAGGCTTTGATCAGCCTGAGGCTATAGTAGGAGACACTTGCCCAAGGTACCACACAGAGGGACTGAATCCAGAACCATGTGGTTGGGAAGCAAGCTTCTTACCACTCAGCCATGTCATATATATATATATATATATGTTAATTCTCTAAATGAAGTATTAACAGTAACTGCACGATAAAGTGTAGTATATTGCCACTTAAGTTTGGCTGACCCCTAGGGTTACTGTTAATACTTCATTTAGAGAATTAACATTGCTTGTTTTCACCTTTTCGATATCAGTGAAGAATTTCACTGGAAAAGTAGATATAAGATTGCCAGGATTTTGTCTCTCTCACCAAGGTCAGTGGCTGTCGAACGCCGACGAAGGGAAATAACCCTGAAATCCGGATCCGTTCATGCTGCAG
>NC_069003.1:22119026-22120731 GCF_001194135.2 Octopus bimaculoides
ACACCTAGTTGAAATATGGGGGTAGAATATAAATGAAATCATTTTAAATACTGTATGAAATCTATAGATACCTTTATTGTTAAGACGACCAAAAAATCGATCTGCTCATTTTCATTCGTGGTATGACACACTGGAAACCTCTCTTCCTTCTCCGCATCCTTTTCTGTGGCAATGCGAGTCTGGATTAGTCCAGATTTGGACAATATCAATGTCCAACACTGTCCTTCTGGGCTTTGCAGAGCAAAGGGCCTGAAACAGATTATATTTATATATACATATATCATATATATATATATATATATCATATATATATATATATACTAGCAGAGAAAACCAGCATTGCTCGGGATTCAAATGGCATAGTTGTTTATATTTTACTTGTTTCGGTCATGTGACTGCAGCTATGCTGGAGCACTGCATTTAGTCAAAGAAATCGACCCCAGGATTTATTCTTTGTAAGCTTGGTACTTATTCTATCGGTGTGTTTTGCCAAACGGCTGAGTGACGGGGATGCAAACACAGCAACATCTGTTGTCAGGCGATGGTGGGAATACAAACACACACACACACACACAAATATATACATATATACAACAATCTTCTTTCAGTTTCCATGTACAAAATCCAATCACAAGGCTTTGGTGGGCCTGAGGCTATAGTATGTATATATATATATATATATATATATATATATATATATATATATACACACGTGTATAAGGGATGACCTACTAGGTGGACATCCAATATGCTAGTCATTAACAACCCAACCACAAAGAAAAATAATGTTCTCCAGAAAAATTTCGCAAAACACCAGAACAGGACAAAATGAGAAATATACAGAATAAAGAATTAGCTGTGTACTGCAGTTTCGAACATTAACATTTTACTCATGTATATCTAGTACTATGTCTTTCTCCATTTCTATGTTAAAAGTAAAAATAAGGCAACCATGCAAAACACAAATGATCTTTTGCACATAGACACACAGAATAACAGTAATCAAATAATGAAAGTAGAATGCACATAAAACTTCTGCAGTCTGACTGTCACCTGTACTCTTGACAAGAGATGTCAGTCCTTTACCCCTTACCATTCTCATTTATATTAACCCAACTTACTACTATATAACAACAATCAAATAATGAAAGCAGAGTGCACAACAAACGTCACCAATCTGACTGTTGCCTGTACTTTTGACAAAGGATGTCAGTTAGTCCTTTTCACCCACCAGGTTCATTTGTATCAGCTTGAGTTGTTAGATAATTTTTCGTTCCTTTAAGAACATTGCAGAGCGAAAACTTTTCATAGATTGGAATTTAAACCCGTATCTCTATAGAAATCTATTATTTGAACAAAATACTGAATTTAAATTGCTTTTAATTTTTATGATTATAGATAACAACTCGGGCTGTAACTTCTGAGCCCGAGTCAGGTATGTGTGAATCATGTCGAGAGAACATCTGCTACGAAGGATATTTTTTGATACAGGGCACCTCTAAGACGACCGCCAGGCACTGAAGGTAAATTAATGAACTGCGACCAATAAAAGGAGCCCAAGTTATTGGCTGAAATTACATACCTGAAGTCAGTGTTGGTAGAAATTAAATAGGCTTGCAAATACATATTCACTTTACTAAATTTATACTCGGGCTAAGCCCGAACAGCCTCAGAGCTGGAGTTGCCACTGTTACATATATACATA
>NC_069003.1:22121284-22122687 GCF_001194135.2 Octopus bimaculoides
TATATATATATATATATATGTAGTAACGCCGTGCGCATGCGTAGTCTTACGCATGCGTAGAATTAAACAACCAAGCGTTTCCCGCTCAATTCATTCTCTTTCTCACTGGCCAGCGATTGAGCATGGACGTATTTAAGCCGTCTCTTTACATCTTTCGGACTTACACTCGACAGCTCGCTCACAACTACAGAACAACGTCCCAACAACTATGCTCATACACACAGAAGCTGTAACAACAAGAACTAAAGATATGTATGTTTACCACCTGAATAAAGTGTTGTTTAAGTTGATAGTCTGGAGTTCAGCGTTCCGTTATATTCTTTAATTTTATAGTAGAAAGTCAGGTATACAATCTAAAGATGTATAACCCACTTTCTACTAAATATATATATACACAGATTAGTGGTACAACCCTAATTTATACTCGAGTAGAGAATTCCTTGCTTTCTGATCCATGGTGCTAGCCTTAGCATGCTTGAGGTGGAGGTGCTGCAACTTCAGGTCTTCTTCAATTTGTTTTACCCATGTCTTCAGTGCACTGTGCTGGATTCTCCAGTGTGGGGGTCACTGCCACCGCAAAAGTTCATGTGGTAGTCTTCCAGTGCTCATCCTACAGACATAGCCAGACTACTATGGGTTGCGCTGCCACAACTGGTCTTCAATGTTTGGCTACTGCTGGCATTGTTCTCAGATGTTGTTTGAAATTTAGTTGCATAGAGAGACACCAAGGATCTCATACTGTTCTAGTTCTCTCATCTTTTTTATGGTCCCTAATTGGTTTCCCCAAATGAATGGACGTAGTCAAATTTGCCCCACATTTTCAGAAATACTGTTTAAACAAGCTGAATGAATTCAGAAAAACATTCAGGATGGATTTGTTTTATTTTTTCCCCTCACTTTTTATAATAAATCAGTTATGTAGCTGAGATTCTACTCCTAGACATATAATTTTTTTTCAAGTGGGTAAAAAGCTTGCTTCCCAGCCATATGATTCTGGATTCAGTCCCACAGCATGGCAGCTTGGACAGGCGTCTTCTACTATATAGCCTCAGGCCAACCAAAGCCTTGTGAGTGAATTTTGTAGATGGAAATTGAAAGAAGCCCGTTATACATGTGTATATCTGCGTGTGTCTGTGTTTGTCTCCCACCACCACTTGACAACCAGTATTTGTTTATATCCCATCGACTTGGCGGTTCGTCAAAAAGACCGATAAAATAAGTACCAGGCTTAAAACAAAAATAAAAATAAGTACTGGGGTCAATTCATTCGACTAAAATTGATTCAAGGCGGTGCCCCAGCATGGCCGCAGTCTAATGAGTGAAACAAGTAAAAGATAAAAGATATGAAAAAATGCGGTCGTCATGGCTGGAACACCTTAAATTATTGGATTTGCTTGATCAGA
>NC_069003.1:22122697-22126961 GCF_001194135.2 Octopus bimaculoides
AAAAAAAAAAAAAAAAAAAAAAAAAAAAAATGCATGTTAATTCCTTGTCATTGTAGTAAATATATCATCTCTAATTTCATCACCAGGTATTTTTATCGCAAGCCAAACCTCGCTGGTAAATTCCTAGCCATATTCATTTGAATCATGGTAAATACATCGCTAAGTAATTTCATCACCAGTAAATTGATAGCCATACAAATTACATCGCCAGGTAATTAAATGGCAACTAAAACCTCAGTAAATTAATCGTCATGAATTTGGAAAGCCATACAAGATATATTTGTGCTATAATTTTTTCCCCACTTTCCATAAATCTAGTTATACAGCTGACATCGTATTTACAGATATGCCCAGTGGATATAATGGAAATATAGGGTTGTCACGATTTATCTCCAGAGTAAACAGGTTGTGAAATATCAATTAAATATTTTTATTGCAGAATAAATACTTTGCATTTAATTAACAATGAAAAAGATATTCAGAGACCAAAAATTATTAATAAAATAAATAAATTTACTGTGTGTTTGTGCGTGTGTGTGTGTGTGAGAGAGAGAGATATATATATAAAGAGAGAGAAATAGAGAGAGAGAGAGAGAGATCATTGAGTATTATTTCAGAATTTCTTGTAAATAGAGAAAGAGCGGTTTCTAACTTAGATCCAAGGCTCCCTTCATTGGACTTTCAACATCAACAGGATATTTTTGCAGGTATGTTTGTATATGTGCAGTATTTGGAGTCAGTGCATGTGCAGATTTGAATGTTTTGTTTTATGTATGTATTGTCATGCATAATAGCTGCATGTCTTAAAGTTTTACAAATTTTTTGCAGCTCCATTCATAGATTGGATCTGTATGAGCGTGCGTACGTGTGTATGTCTGCATGTACAAAGAGTGAACTCTCCTGTCGTGAACAACAGTTCAGAGATCCGCACCAGCTAATCCTGTCTCTACTCATCAAACACGAACTTCTGGATTCTACCTTCTTTCATTCTGGATTTATTCATTCTGGACTGTTTTATTCTGAACTCTACACTCTCCGGCTGCACTTCTCCTACTCACGGATTACACTGGACCTATCTACTGATTTGATAGGTTTACTTCGATTTTGAACATGGTTATCATGTAAGAAATGTTTTGCGGTGCTAATTGCCAATCATGAGTAGGTTTGTGTTTTCTGCTGCAGGAAGCGATCCTTGCTTTGCTGCGTATTACGAGTCCACAATTATCATATATGAAAGCTATTCAAAAACTTATTCACATGTGGACAAAACAGAGAACACAATTTTAAAAAATTAAAAGGAGGTCCTTGTAGGTGGTTCTGCTTTTAAGTCCATCACGATGTGTCTGTTTAGTCACATGAAATAGTTTCAAAATAATGCAGTAATCAAAAATAGATAACACCATTTTAACGAGGTAAGTTCTGATCAATATGTTTTAAATAATCCTTATTTCACAATTTTGGTATTCAGTATCAATACTTGGAATTCCTGTTCTGACTTTACTGATGTGGAATTTCTTCCTTAGCGATAACGCTCTATGTTCTATCGACTAGACTATCAATTGTCTTTATACATCGCTGGTTACAATACACTGTAATTCTTCGTTCTGCGTTCTTCTCTTTCATTCGGGTCCAAATTTTTGTACCATGTCATCTTCTCACCGTCTTGGAAATCTTCCAAGTGGTCTCTTTTGATTTCTTTGATACCATTTGGCAAGGACACAGCTCTACTTGTGTGTGAATCTTATGACTGTCCTCTCCTACGAGGATTTTGGCTGGATTGTCATATAAATTTTGAATAATATGTTCAAGGTAAGTAAGTTTTACTTTAAAGTCCTTCTTTTCGGGTGTGAACTGAACCACTATGATCTAGTTATGGATACAACATCAAAAAGAAGGATGTGCTGTAATGACCCCGACATCTGCGACTATATTGTTCACCCAGCACCGTTCTCGAATTACTTCATTTTGGATATGCTCTCGCAATGATATTCTCGGAATGGATCTTTCCATAAACCCCAGTATCATAGCTAGTTCTTTTCGTAAGTACCTCACGTCTCTCGTGCATATAGAAGTGCACGTAGGTACGGTACTATTAAAGACTGGAATGCAGGTGTGCTTTCATCACATCATTCATTGAGACAAATGCCTTCCACTTCGCTCTTGCTCTGTGCGAGATCTCAACATTGATATTTCGCCATGCAATTACTGTCTGCCCTAACTAGATAAACACTTTCACTTTTTCAGTCATCGCTGTCACAACTTTTCTGCCTTGGGCTAAGTTTTTGGACCACATCTATTTTGGGCGCTCCTTTGGAAATGCATCTCTCCAAGAAAATGAAATGCAATTTTAAAAAAAAGTTATGAAAATGGAAAATATATATATAGAATAAATGATGTATGCAAAAAATGAGAAAGATTCATCCATTTTTTAATATTTTATACTAAAAAATAAAACAAACGGGCACTCGCGAATATAAACAAACATGTCGGACGATACGAGGGGCGGTAATTTGCTTTTACCAATTAGGTATTATTAATGATACGAGGGGCCAAATTATTATTATTATTCAGGTCACTGCCTGGAATCGAACTCGAAATTTTGGGGTTAATTGCCCACACTCTTAACCACTACGCCATATGTTAATAATAATAATAATAATGATAATGATAATAATAATACTTTAGGAATGAGAACCCAGGTTCGAAATTTCCCCAAGACACCTGATGAAGGCTGGATGGTATATCAGCCGAAACGTTGTGTTAACGACAAACAAGATGAGGGCAGATATCCGTCAAATGTAAATAACGTAAATAATGTCTACAAGAATTGTCTGAAAGACGCTTTTCTGTGGGGTGACAAAGGCAATTTCAAAGTGTATGATCAAAACTAAGAGTTCAGTGCACTAGGCGACATTGGGGCGTCCAATTCAAAAATCCTTTCATGATGTTAGGCAGTCTGGGAATCTTCGAGAAACCCACGACTAGTTTATTTCATGAAAGCCATTACTGTTGCATAAATATTTGAAAGAATGACCTTCATTTAAGGGAGACGCTAAAATGCAATGGTTGCAACCATGCACATCATCAATGCAATCATTAGACGGGATTCGACTTAAGCAGACTACAAACATGGCATTTCGATGGATGCAATTAAATCTATTCTTCTTGTTAAGTTTACAATAAGACGTCGGGAGTCCTCCGTTTCGGGTGGAAGTGAGTAATCTTCAATGTACAGTCTAGCAGCGCGGAGGTGGCACCGTCACATCTTCCCGTGACACCAAGCGGCACAGAACATATTTCTTCGTCCAGCTGACACTCGACAGACAGATGACGTTTGCTACGAACGCCCCGAGGGCGTTGGTTACAACGAAGGAGCTTGTTACCGTGTCTTCCTCGGAGTGCTCAGGTTACCTAAAAAGAAACCTGCAGCGTGCGCGGATATCTCAGATCAGATCAATAACACTGGTCAACAAAATAAAACTTTTATTTTCTGGCATAAAATCTTAAATCTATTTTAGACTAATTTTTGGGTGCTAATTCCAAAACTGACCTCAGATTTGCTCTATCACATCACATTTTTGTGCCATCGGTGTATACCTTTATTTACCTGGAGCATACCAAAAGTTAACTTTACACCACCGCTTGCGGGGAATTTTGGCTGGATTGTCATATAAATCAAAAAGAAAGATGTGCTGTAATGACCCCGACATCGTATGTTACGTCTGTGGAAACTTCACTCCACAGGGTCAAAGGCGCAACATTAATAACTTTATCAAGAAGGTGTATCCTGCTTACATTAAAGTAACACTTTGAGACCTGGACAAAACCTGGGCTCCCCACGAACTTTGCAAGACGTGTGTTGAAACTTGATGTGATAAAGCAATTCATCAAAGCTCTTGATTACAGTTGAGACTGCTTCATATATATATATATATATGTAAGGTACGACCGTGCGAACTCAAAAAGGAGATATGGTGACGAATGGAAAAACAGGACTCCTTTTATTTAAACGTGTCACACGGTCGAACATACAAATATATATCAAATGATGATATATATGATATGTTATACGACGATAACATAGATGACCAGTAATGAAAGACCACAACCGTATAAGATGGAATAACAGAGATATTTATTGTGGCGTAAAAGATGTATGTCTGTGTGTGAGTGTGAATGCGACATTTAAGAACATAATCAAAGACAGGCCGTCATGCAAAGAAAAGTGTGTATGTGAGTGATACATGTGTGTGAGTGTTTACAG
>NC_069003.1:22127867-22137781 GCF_001194135.2 Octopus bimaculoides
TATATATATATATATATATGTACAACCTTTCCAAGTCTCAGTAACGAGAAGAAAGTCGGAATATTTGATGGACCTCAAATAAGAACACTCCTCAAGAATCCATATTTTGTTACAACAATGAGTGCCGCGGAGGCTAGAGCTTGGAATGCCTTCTCTGATGTGGTGTGGAATTTCCTTGAGAACAGGAAAGCTGACAACTATCAAGAGGTTGTGGAGGAACTGCTTTTGAGTTTGCAGGCACTTGGATGTAGAATGAGCATTAAATTTCACTACTTAGCCATTTGATTCAATTTCCAGAGAACCCGGGTGATGTTAGCGAAGAACAAGGCGAACGCTTTCATCAAGATGTAAAAGTAATGGAAGAACGCTATCAAGGCCGATGGGACTTAAACACGATGGCAGGTTACTGCTGGTGCTTGATAAGAGATATTCCTGGTGTGCGCAAGAAATCGTCAAAAAAGAGGACGTTCTTGCAGTAGTAAGATGATCAGAATGGATGACCATAATGAATAGAGATTTTGTATTCATATTTTGTTATCAATAAGCATAATTCTTACATGCTAATTTGTATTTACTCCCACAACTTTGTTTTGATCCTCCCTCTTTCCTTCCTTCCTTCTTTCTTTCGTTTTCTTTCTTTCTTTCTTCCATCCTTTCTTTCTTTCTACCTTCCTCCCTCTTTCTTTCTCTCCCCTCTTTGTTTGTTTGTTTGTTTCTTTCTTTTTGTTCCAGCATGGTCACAGTCAAATGACTGAAACAAATAAAAAAAAACAAAAAACTATGCCATTTTAATGCAGAACAACGCCGGGTATCTCTGCTAGTACTGAAAATATTGCGACTGTTAGGAATTTGAAGAACGGCAGGATTCTGGAAAATTTAGTTGCAATGCCAACTACTCAACATTATGATGCTGAACCATTGGCCGACTTGTTAATTAAGGAATTAACCAACCTTGGCATTGACCCAAAGCGTATGTTGTCACAATGCTACGATGGTGCTTCTGTGATGTCTGGCAAAATAGATGGCGTTCAAATAAAGATTCAGTATCGACTTGAAAAACATATACTTTGTTCATTGTCTTAATCATCAGTTGCATCTTGTCGCGGTTAACACAATAAAGCGGATTCCGGAGTTAGCTACGTTCTTCATAATTTTATTAAACGGCCAAGGATAGCTAGTCTCTGCAAATGATTGAAATTGCCACGTCTTATGGAGCAAATGTGGTCGGGTCATTTCAGTGCCATGGCTTCTGTAATAGAAAATCACTCCAAGATTGTTGGTTTGCTGACCGAGTGCACAGATTCATCAGATTCAAAAACATGTTTTGAGGCAACTGGAATTTTACATCAAGTTCGTTACAAAATGTTTTTTTTTCTAGCCCTTGTTCTTAGGAAATTTTTGCATATAATTAGGCCAGTAGACAAACACCTTCAGAGTCACAGGTGTGATATATACCATGGCCTTGAGCTTCTTAAGATGGCCAAGAACCAAACTAAGAGACTCTTTGATATTAGATGAGATTCTGAAACAAATGAGTCAATTTAATGTTATTGAAGAACGCATGCATCGAAAAGCTTGCGGGTTCCAATGTTGTTGAAGCCCTGGTACCATCACAAGATGACTGGATAATCTTTCACCACAAAATTTATTTCACCATCATCGATGAAAGCTTGGGAGAGCTAGATAATAGATTTTCAGAGCAAAACGACAGCATATATTCTTCCTTGGCAAGTCTACTACCAATCTCCAAGACATTTTTGGATTTTGATATTTTAAAACCTTTGAGCCATTTAGTTAATTGCGATAAATCGGCCTTGCTGTCTGAACTTAAAGTGACTTAAGCATACATTTTCAAACAAAATATGATGATAATACTGGATATTTTTGGATCATTATGTATCCAAATGTTTATCTATTGTATGGAGCAGTATAAACATTTGGGTCTAGCACAGCCACACGCGAGTCATCGTTTTCAACGCCTACTTGAATTATGACTCCCTTTCGACGAAATATGAAGCACCCGCGAAAATCAAACCTCGTGATACTTGCTTCTCTTGGTAACTTCAAATCAATTATAGACAAGAACGATTTTCTGAAATTTTTTGCATTGCGTTGCCGTAGATTGCAGTTGTATTAAATAAATGTAACCTGATTTTATTTTTTGTGTTGTGAATTTTCTTGAAAAACAATCGAATTTTATAAACAGTATGGTTTTTATAATTCTGTTCAGCACACCCAGCTATCAGGATATCCCCATCCCCTCTGTTGCAATAGGCTAGTTAGGTGACTGCGGTCACATATAAAGTATAAACTATAAAGATTTAAGCAAATCTTTACAAAAGTGAAAACTTGTATATTGTTAGATGTATGCATGTGTACGTATGTGTGTATGTGCTTGTGTTTGTGTACGTTTCAAGCAAACTCGATTGAAAATCAATGATATAAATAAAATCAATGAAATAAAAGTCGTTAAAAATATCTCAGGTGATAATAATATCAAGAGCCGCATATAAAGACTTACCTGAGTCCGTTTGATTGCTATTTTACTGCAAAGCGTTTAAGGGAGGGGGGAGCTCGTGCTGGAAGGCACGTGTGACAGAAATGGACAGACAGACAGACAGACATATAGATAGATAAATAGATTGACAGATAAATAGAGACTGGCAGACAGATAGATAGATAGATTGACAGATAAATAGAGACTGGCAGACAGACAGATAGATAGATAGATAGATAAATAGAGACTGGCAGATAGATAGATAGATAGATAGATAGATAGATAGATAGATAGACAGATAGAGAGTCAAACAAAATGGTAAACCTAAAGTTTCATTTTTCTAGCTGTTAACAGTCGACCTGAAAGAAACAATAGCTAATTCTTGCTCAAAATCAATCAATCCTACCTTTTTATATGAAGGAAGGACACCCGAATCTGTTGGAGGTGGGCCTCTCAATTATGAGTTCCGTGGTTGTTCCCATGCATGAAATAGCAACTAAATCTCCTTTAAATCGTATTGTTGCCAACGAGAAAACCTCTCCGTCGTTGCTGGTCGTTCTATAAATAGCAACTAAATCTCTTTCAAAACGCACAGTTAGGTGCGTAAGAGGAAAGGACATCTAAGTCAACGAGATCTCTACGTGGTCGTTCAACATGCTAGAAACAGAAGTCTTATCTGCCTCAAATCACACATGCAGTTGCATAAAAGAAAACTAAACCCGAAGATGAAGCTCTCTATGTGGTCGCTCGCCATGCCTGAAATCTCCCTCAAATCACGCACTACACTACAATCATATCAAAATAATGGATACAACCAAACCACATCGACCTCCCTGCTTGAAAGCTACTTTCTTCATCCTCTCTGAAAAGATGAGATTTGAATTCAGAACATTAAGACGGGCGAAATGCCGCCAAGCGCTTTTATCCGGCCCAGTAACGATTCTTTTCTAATCTAGGCACAAAGCCCGAAATTTTTTTTTTGGGGGGGGGAGGACCAGTCGATTAGATCGACCCCAGTACGCAACTGATACTTTATTTATCGACCCCGAAAGGGTGAAAGGCAAAGTCAACCTCGGCGGTATTTGAACTCAGAACGTAAAGGCAGACGAAATACCGCTAAGCATTTCGCCCGGCGTGCTAACGTTTCGTTAAGAAAACAAGTGGCGCCCGTGAAATCAGAAAGATCCTAACATATATCAATGGGTATATGCAGTATCACTAATCTCAGTCTGAGCATAGGTACCTTATGTGAGCCCCATATAGAGATGGTGTTCAATTACTCTATGAGGATGATGGTGGTGGAGGATGTGGTGCTTATGTGAGACCTGCTATGCTGTACTCACAGAATGGCATACACCATTCTATGCCTGACTGGCTGTACTGTAATAGTACACAGTATGTGGATTTTCAAGGTGAGCTCTGTTTGGCTGTATGCAAATGAGTTCATTACTGAGGTCCGGAACTTTCGTGGGGAAAAAAATTCGCGCCTGGGGTGGATCTTCCGTTTGCCGTACCCGAACCCCACAAAAAACACATATTGCCTACAGCAGACCCAAAATTTCGTGCATTTTCAGTAGTTTAAAAAAAAATTTTTTTCATATATATATATATATATACATATTATCGTGAATTATCGCATACCGTACTATTTCAATATAATCTATTCTGGCTTTATAGCCTACAAGAGGATGAAAAGTGCCGCCCGGGACGGACCGCCCCTATCGCTCCCACTCCCTAGCTACTCTAGAGCCAACATGCATGTAGAGTTTATCTCCAGCTGGTAATGTTCTCTGATTGCTCTGTCAGGCCAATAATTTCCGGAAGTCCTCCGGAAAAGACCAGCCAGCTGATTTCCACTGATGCCCAGGTCTTCCCCGAGAACGTATTTGCCCTTACCTATCACAAATCTTCTGTAGAAAAATGGTGGAACATCCACTAACAGCATTGCTCGACTAGCAGAAGGCTATGAACATCTGATAGCGCTCAACGTACCAGGGGGGGGGGGGTCCCTGGCTAGGTCTACTCTTGATCCAAGACCGCAGCTCAGTCAAAAAGACAAACAGTAGAAAAGTGCATACAACAGCAACAGCAGCAGCAGCAACAACAACAACTGATATAACTAACAAAGAGGAAAGAAAGAAGATAGAAGAGGAATAAGAAGGTGGGGGGGGGGGAAGAAATGAATCGTTTTGACATCTCAATAGAACACAAACTGGTTTTGTAATAAAAAGAATCTTCTAATATATGTGCGCGCGCGTATGTATGTGTCTAATGTTTTTCACACAGTAGTAATAGATGGTAGAGGACGCCGGAGTCGGCGGCGATGGTGGTATAGAGAGGAGAGTGTGTTTGTTTTGAAAGGTTAGATCTAGAAAAAAGTAAACATTAAACACAGAAATGATTGTTTGTGTATGTGTGTGTGTCATGTGTTCGATTTTATGCATTTCCTTTTTGAGTTTTATATAGCTTAACTTCTAGCAATGTGATTCTGCTGTCGTCAGTCGTGAAATACATAAACAGGTAATCTTCAAGTTTAGGGGGATAAAAAAAATAAATAAAAATATTCAAGGGAAATAACTGAACGACTTACCAGTATTATCCGTTTTCTTCTAGATGTTTGTAAATAAATCACACCCTAACCCTAATCCTAACCCTAACGTCAATCAAATCACGTGTGTGATTTATTTATAAACAGAGATGTACGGAGAATACTGGTAAGACGTTCAGTTACTTCCCTTGAATATTTTTATTTATTTTTTTTATCCCCCTAAACTTGAAGATTACCCATAAACATACATACATATATGTATACTTTTACTTTTTTCGGTCATTTGACTGCGGCCATGCTGGAGCACCACCTTGAAGGGTTTTTTTAATCTAACAAATCGACGCCAGGACTTTTTTTTTTTTAAAGTCTTAGTACTTATTCAATCGGTCTTTTTGCCGAACCTCTAATTTACGGGGACGTACACGCACCGACATCGATTGTCAAGCGGTAATGGTGGGGGGTGGGGGGGAACAAACACAGATACAAACACACACACACAAACCACACACATACGACAGGCTTTTTTCAGTTTCCGTCTACCAGTCCACTCACAAGGCTTTGGTCCGCCCTAAGTTATGATAGAAGAGGTTATAACATACCCAAGGAGTCACGCAGTGGGACTGAACTCGAAAGTAAACTTCTTACCATATGCATGCGTGTGTGTGTGTGTGTGTATTCTTTTACTTTTTCCAGTCATTTGACTGCGGCCATGCTGGAGCACCGCCTTTAGTCGAACATATCGACCCCATGACTTATTCTTTGTAAGCCTAGTACTTATTCTATTGGTGTCTTTTGCCGAACCGCTAAGTTACGGAACGTAAACACACCAGCATCGGTTGTCAAGGGGGGACAAACAGGCACACACACACACAAACACACACATATATATATATATACATATGCAACGGACTTCTTTCAGTTTCCGTCTACCAAATCCACTCACAAGGCTTTGGTCGGCCCGAGGCTATAGTACAAGACACTTGCCCAAGATTTCTGTAACCACCGTTGACACTGGCTTATGCTTATTGTCCGATCCCCATATACTGCATTAATATTCCTCGGACTTTCCATTGCGTTGTTGCCTTTATTGAACTCATAAAGCAAAATATACTGAATATGCTCCTTTGTCACTTCCATTATAGCTTTGAAAAAATAACTGTTAAAATCGAACTGCACTCTTCAAAACTTGCACTAAGAATAGGGACGCGGTAAAATTATTACCTGCTTTTATAACAAGTTGATGCAGGTAATTTATCCCACACCCCACCGACTTTTAGTTCATGTGATTGAAAAAACTACATTATTTATTGAATGACCCAATATATTTTTATAAACAAATTCTTGAATCACACAACATAATTTTGGCATGTTTACAAATATATACACAGGGTGTTCAGGTTAAATTTTGCCATGTTTTCATGTCTCCTTTTTTCAAGAACAGCTTGATCTATTGGTGAATAGTCAACAGCATTGAAGAGCATCAAAATTAAAGCTGTAGTTGAGTAAAACTTAGCTAACATGGAGACTGGATAGCATCTGATTATTGGGAAAGAGTTACCTGTATCATGTTGATTCATGCCAGGTATCAAGATGCTGACATCATAACTGCTGCATGCCCAATGCTCTGTGAACACTTTGAAGGCTGTAAGATATCATATGGACAGCTGCAACGGAGACTACGAAGCTGCAACCAACAGGTAGAGACACAACAGGCATTCTGATTGTGTCCGCTCACCAAAATTCATCCCCACATCTATGAATAGGATCTTAGACTCATTTCAGACAGTGATTTGAAGCTTCAGGAAATACACCCATATATAGTCTTTTTTCAGTATCCAGGTGATTTTTTGAAGGAGGTTAGTCTGGCTCTTTTGGGGTTGTGTGGGCAGTCATCAAGAAGAGAGTGTTTCCTGGGGAGCTTGCTGCCCATATGTAGGATATCATTCTCTTCACTTTTCAGTACTAACTTAATGTATTTATCTTTTGCTGCTGCTGTTTAACAAGTGCTGTCTAAGAGAGGTTATATGACATTCAAAGGCTGTCTGCTCTGATCTCAAGCCTCTACCTCTTTCATCTTTTCTCAGGTAGAGCCTGTCAACATCGTTATTTCTGAGATTTCCAGTTGATGTCAAGACCTTGCAGGTTTTAACAACTACGGAGTAGGTTTCCTCTACAGGCCACTCAAGTATCCCAACTGTTGGTATCAGCATTGATACTGCAAATACATGGTGGGATATTGTCTTGTGAGGAGAGAGTTATGACTACTATACTTTGCTAAGTCTGGCATAATATTCTTGGATCACTCTATCTCTGTTCATAGCACTTTTGTATGATGTTTCCATCAATGTCTAGGTACTTGTAGCATTCTCTGTGGAACAGAAAAGATAGTGAGACATTGATGCATGGGTTTGGGGCCCGGGAAACTGATTTTCCATGTTTGACAATCAAATACGAACATTTCTTTTGACCAAATTTTATTCCTGTGTCAGCTGAAAATGTTATTAATTTCAACTGTTTTTTTTTTCTTTTTTTGGCATTGTTAACATTTTTAGCATTAATCTTGAGGTCACTCTCAAAGAAATTGTGGATTACATTAATATCTCTGATAGTAGCAGATCCTAGCATGTAGCCATTTGATTTTTGTAGCAGGAATGATTATAGATTTAATGCTAAAATGAACAGAATTACAGAAAGTCTATGTATGTATGTATGTATGTATGTATGTATGTATGTACATATGTATGTACGAAAGGGTGCTGAAAAGTTCCTGGCTTTAGATAAAAGAAACTACAGGAGGATCAGTTAATTATAATTTTATTCAACACATTTGTTGCAGCAGTCCTTCAGTTTTTTGAAGCCCTGTAAAAGAACTCGGAAGATTGGGCCTCCGACCGGTCTTTCATGATACCCTTAAGGCCAGGAACTTTTCAGCACCACCTCATATGTATGTATGCATGTATGTGTGTGTAATTTTATTTTTGCATACATGCACGTATATAGATATGCATAAATTTGATAAGAATGCATTGACACCATGCAGTAACACTGACACACACACGCACACACACAAACACATCCAAACATGCACATTATTTAAATATATTTAAATACACATGCACACAGACATACATATTTGTTAATTCATGGCAGGCATTTATTACTTTGTCTCAAACAATTAGCAGTATAATTGCCACAGAAATTTGCAAGATTAACTATTGTAAGTAATGTTAGTCATTGCCCCATCATCACATTGGTCTTTGTGGCAAAAGAAACTAGATCTCATCATTCACAAAAGACCATTTATTCAATGAATAAAGGACAAGAACAAATACAAACATGTACTGAATATTACAAGAGATCTGGAGCAATGTATGCAAGGTGTCCCAAAAGGTTTTGACTTCATTTCATTACCTAATAATGTGAGCAATTTTCATCCAAATTGTCTCAAATTTTAGCAATGTGTCTAGAATTCAATACATTTTTGAAACATGATCTTTCATATGTTTTCCTTTCCAGTATTAGACATGCCATTTACTGCAACAAAAAAGGGGTTTGTGTATTGAAGTCAAATGTGAATGTACAATGTATATTTGTTAGAAGATTTTATAAACAAATGCCATCAGGGAAGTAGATTTGGACGTGGCATAAGGAGTTTCAAGAGAAAGGCTGTTTGTATCAGAAAAGGAGGATCTGGATGGCCAGCAGTTTCAGAAGAGATGGTGAACCAACTTCAGAAAACGCTTAGTCGGAGTCCAAAGAAATCTGTGCAAAGAGCAAGCCTGGAAACCTAGATCCCCAAGTCAACTGTTTGGCATGTCATAAGAAAACACTTGCAGTTGACCCCTTCAAACTTCAGCTTGTACAGACTTTAAAGCTGGTTGACGAGCAAAAGCGTAAAATGTTCTGTGAAGATATGTAAAAGAAACTTGAAGATGACAACTTTGAAAACTGTCTTGTTTTCAGTGACAAGGCTACATTCCATATAAATGGTGAAGCAAAATGTTCACATTTCAGGTGAAAAAAATCCACGACACAATTGAACATGAAAGGGACCCACCAAAAGTGAATGTGTTTTGCGCCATCTCTAAGAACCATGATAACTTTGGAACATTATAAAATTATCTCACAGAATTTTTCATTGGAAATCTGTAGACTAAAACTTATGTTCAAAATTAAGCCTATAAGGTTTAATTACTCTTGACCATGTATGTCACTCTGATATGGACATTTAAAATGTCAAATTTTTGGGGACATCCTGTATATATATTCAGTCATATGTATTTATGAATATATATCATTATTCAGTTTTATTTCAAGAGTTCTGGCCAATAGAGAAACAGGGTATTTTTGTTTGTATGTATGTATGTATGTATGTATGTGTGCAGATTTCAATGTTTTGTTTTAAGTATGTCTCCTCATGCATATACTTGCTATGTATGTATGTATGTATGTATCTATCTATCTATCTATCTATCTATCTACATATATAAAACTGAGAATCTGTGTGTATCTGTCTGTCTATCTGTATGTGTGCATCACTAAAACTCAAGAACTACCCAACCGATTCCATTCAAATTTTACACATGCCTTACTTAGGGCCCGTGCACTGTCATGGGCCAAAAAAGTTTTCAACATCTTGCCTAATGCAAGCCTGGGGCAATATCTTATCTCTTACACTATTTCAGTAACATATCAAAAGTGAAACAACAGCATCTCTATTGTAATGTGAGATGAAACTTTCAGTTTAATACTTTTACTATTAATACTGAAACTATATCTCACATATACATGCACGCGCACACACACACACACACATATATATATGTATAATAATTATGTGTGTATATATATATTATGTGTATATATATA
>NC_069003.1:22138649-22139920 GCF_001194135.2 Octopus bimaculoides
ATCACAAGTGGTGTGCAAGAGAGGCAACTGCACTGGTATGGTCATGTGTTATGTATGAATGAAGACAGCTGTGTGAGGAAGTGTCACTCCCTACTGTAGAATGAACCTGTAGAAGAGGTAGACCCAGGAAGACATGGGATGAGGTGGTAAAGCATGACCTTTGGACGTTGAGCCTCACAGAAGCAATGACAGGAGACCGGGACCTTTGGAGATATGCTGTGATTGAGAAGACCCGGCAATTAAAGTAAGATCGCAGCCACGCATGTTAAGAATGCCCCTGGTGCGTCAGGTGATACGATATGCTTGAGAAGACCTGTTGAGTGAAGTAAAACCAATATCGTAGCTGTGGCCAGTGACCCCTGACTGGCTCCTGTGCCAGTGACATGTGAAAAGCACCATCCCAACATGATCAATGCCAGGTCCGCCTGGGTGGCTCCTGTTCCAGTGGCACGTAAAAACACCAGCCAATTTTACCAAAGAACACCAACAATTTTACCAATCAACACCTCAAATGATTTCAAGGTTTAGATCTTCTTCTTCCTCTTCTTCTTCTTCTTCTTCTTCTTCTTCTTCTTCTTCTTCTTCTTCTTCTTCTTCTTCTTCTTCTTCTTCTCCAAGGTGCCATGCACTGGGACTGAACCCATAACCATGTGGCTGAGAAGCAAATTTCCCACCACACAGCCACACCTGCATGCTGGTATGTATCACATATATTTTTGCAGTGGTCACATTCAGTAATTAAACTTTTCATGATAAGAAATATCCCTTATCTTTTATTTTTACTTGTTTAGGATTTCACAGGAATGCAGGGAGTGTGATGCACATGACACATTTTTCAAAGAAAGATGATAGCTAGACATGTGGTAAAACTATCTTTATCAGTCTTGGTTTTACCTGGATGACATAGCAATATGCTTGTGTATGTATGTATGTATGTATGTATGTATGTATGTATGTATGTGTGTGTATCTATATGAATGTGTGTGTGAGTCATGATCTAAATAAGTCATCCGAGAACTACCCCTGAACAAATAAAGACAGGTTTCTTATGTAATAAGGCTGAACAAAATAAATTGATACGATCACTGACACTAAACAACAACAACAAAAATTACTGCTATTAAAGAATATCATTTATTGCTTTCTGTAGATAAATATAGGTATAACCACTTGCTTTCCTGTACCGTACATACATACACAGCACTGTACTTACACACACACACATGTATGCTTATGTATATATATATATATATATATATATATATATATAT
>NC_069003.1:22144304-22147756 GCF_001194135.2 Octopus bimaculoides
TATATATATATATATATATATATATATATATGTATATATATATATATATACTTCTATGCAATTGCACATTTGCCATATTGGGATAACATTCAGTAGTGATAATTTCCAAACAAAAATTCCTGTGTTGCTAACATTTCTCTTCAGAGCTTATATAAATGTAAATCTTTTTTTTTTTTTTTAATCTTTGTCTAGTCAACAGAATCCAAGATCAATAAGCCTGTTAAACATTTGCAATAATTAATTACACCTATGATAAGGCATTGAGCTGGCAGGATCATTAGCACAGTGGCAAAATGCTTACCAGCATTTCTTCTGTCTTCATGTTCTGTTGTGTTTGATTTTGTCTTTCATCCTTTTGGGGTCAATCAAATAAGTACCAGTTGAACACTGGAATCAGTGTAATCAACTGACCAAAATTGCTGGCCATGCACCAAAATTTGAAACCATTATTATTATTATTTTATGTTTGACTTTTGCTTTGCATTTGTACAAGTTGGATCCAAGTCTCACCCAGAGACCTCAAGAGACAACAAGTTAGAAGTTCATGTAGGTGTTATGCCTAGGGTACCATATATTTGGATTTGTACATAGTGTTGTTCTAGTGAATGTTTAAGAAACCATAAGAAAATTATGTGTTTGTTTTAAAATTTGAGATCACATAGACAGTATTTTACGTAGGATATGAGCAGTTCCCATGAGCACTATCTTTTGAACTTCAGCCATTTTGGGGTTTCCTGGTATCTGAGCTAGGTAGTAATCAGCCCGTTTTGCTGTCATTCCCAGGACAATAGGTATTGTTTTAGTCTTCAGGTTCCACATTTTACTAATTTTTATTTCAAGATCTTTATATTTGCTCAGTTTTTGAGCAGGTCTTGACAGATACGTTTATATTGATTGGGACAGTCATATCAATGAGGAGGCATGATTTTTGTCTGAAGTCTTTCAGTATGATGTCTGGCCTATTTGCATCTATTATTATTATTATTATTATTATTATTATTATTATTATTATTATTATTATTGTTAATATTGGGGTGGCAAGCTGGCAGAATTGTAACGTGGAGGAATGTAGTGGCGGACAAAACAAAACAGGAAAACGAAACAGATATATATGTATGTATGTATTATGTATGTATTATGTATACACATCACACACACACACACACATATATATACACATTATTTAATAAACACATTATATGTTTTCATGTGCTGAGAGCATGACAGACAATATTTTTTTAACACAACAGGTGTCCTAGCACAATCATCAGGCACTGCCCATATGGTATAACAAACTAAAAATGAGATGATAGGATGAAAGAAAAAGCAAGAAAAGATGAGAAAGAACTAGATGTAAAAGATGAAAGGTTGAAAAACCAGAAAACGAAAAAGAAAACAGAAAGAAGCAAAAGGGGAGAATTAGTTATTTCCCCTTAGACCATAAAATATAAGGCTGAAATGATAGTAGCTTAGAGTCTGTGGTACAGTTGTTCAATCCAGAGAGGGTGGCACTTTCCAATTCATCAGCAGGAACTTAGCCATATGCTTACAACTGCTGAAAATTTTGGACCTAGAATTCAGCACTATGTTAGAGTTCTTAGATCTGTAAAGAATCTGAGTTCTTTCAGGTATGCATAGCTTACACTTTTCTGATCCGTTAACTTATGGTGTTCATTTTTTGACTATTTTCCACTTTATTGTATGTGGTATGATGTTCAATTTCAAACCCCATACATGGCTAGCCAGCTTAGTAGCTGTACTTATGTTCCTGTGTCAGAAGGAAGATATGCGATTAGCATAGCGATTTTTGAATTTGCCTTCATGTAGTCCAATATAGCTCTTCTTATCAGGTGTGTTATTATCTAGTGTTACTGTAACTTGTTCCTCATATATGACAGATTTAATCATGCATCCCTGGTTGAGTGGACAGGTTTCCTGGATCCCAACAGTTACAACAGAGAGTGGGCTCTTGGTGTTGTTCTCATGTAATAATGTTTTTTATATTGGGGCAGCAGCTATATGATAATTTCACTGAGTGCCTGTTAAATATCTTCCTGTTCTTGTGATTTTCTGGAAACTGTGTCTAAGAGAGACAGGGATCTTTTACTTACATTAATTTTTACATAAATGGAAAAGTGGGGTGTGAACCAAATTATTTTCCTAGGTCTATTTTTAGGTCTATTATTATTATTATTATTATTCCTATTAATATTAGAGGGGTTATATATTAATTTATTCTTAAGGCCACTATTAGCTAGGGCATTGTTTTTGTAGGGCACTGCCTTCTTGAAAATTTCTTTAGAGGGAGAAGCATTAGAAACTCTGTTACTAATGTTGGCTATCAAGTTTTTAAATATTACAGGAGGGTGACAAGACTGTTTATGTATAAAGGAAAGTTTCTTGATGGGCTTATGGTAAGGTTTATAAGAGGAGGAGTTCAGGTCTAGGAAAACATTTAAAAAATCAACTTTTGACAGATTAGTAGCGACTGTGATTTTAAGGCCTAATTGACTGATGGTAGAAGTAAGTTGTTTCTTAAATTTATCAAGGGTGTAACCATCACAGCCATGGGGAAGTACTCAAACCATCATTTCGGAATAGACCAACATCATGAGATGGATACTCAGATCTCAATGTGTTTAATACAAAGACACCCACAAGATTACAGATGTTAACACTTTTGTATGACCCCATAGATACGTTGAATAATCCATCATTATCTGATTTTTTTCTACTCATGCTGAGCCGTTAATAAGTAGTAGTGTTTTCCTCACATGCCTGATAAAGTCCAGGTCTACAAGGATTATATCAACATATGATTTAGCAAACTCAATGACTTTATCCAGCAACAATCTAGATACGGAAGGATAAAAATCTATAATGTCAAACTGAGTGAATCTCGTCCTATTCTTATTCTTAATGTTCTTGAACCAGTATTACAATAAAACTATTATTCCATTGTTGAAGCCTAGTGGCCTCTCTAATTTTATTATTAATATTTCTTAGTATTTTTTTTGTTACTAGATCAATTCCAGATCTCACACAATTTAACAATCTACAAGTGGGGTTAATATACGTATATATATATATATATATATATATATATATATATATATATATATATTTATACATACATGCACACACACATACACACACACATACACACACACACACACAGATATATATATAAATATATATTGCCTAAAATGAGAAATGGTCTCCTTTGCAAATTAGGTATGTATTCATCTTTGCATTCTAATCTATCATCAATTTTAACGTTTATACATATATATTTACATACATACATACATACATACATACATGCATACACACACATACATATATATGAAACAGTTTTTGTTCACCAAATTCACCCACAAGGGCTATCAAGGCTCAGGGCTATCAAGGCTCAGGGCTATCAAGGCTCAGGGCTATCAAGGCTCAGGGCTATC
>NC_069003.1:22147766-22148855 GCF_001194135.2 Octopus bimaculoides
CTATCAAGGCTCAGGGCTATCAAGGCTCAGGGCTATCAAGGCTCAGGGCTATCAAGGCTCAGGGCTATCAAGGAAGAGACACTTGCACTAATGGGGCTGTATAGCTGATTTTAATCTTGAACCGCATAAATTGCAAAACGCACCACAAATATTTTTTGTTTTTGTCTGTTCCTTTCTTCTGCTGATGACATCACCGGGTTTATTATTCTCTTATGAATATATTATCTGAATTATTTAACCTCAAACAATTAATTATTATGTAACACTTTTTGGTGTTTAACTGTGCTGTTAAACTTTGTAATATATTGATTTCTTTCAGGTGGATTCAGGATTGGGGGATTGGTGATGTCTTTAGTCATTCTTACATCAATGGTTTCATGTGTGTGTATGTGTGGGACTTGTGGCTGTGTATGCATGTGAGTGTGACTTGTGGTGTGTGTGTATGAGTTGTGTGTGTGTTTGACTTGTGTGTACGCTTGTGTGAGTTTTGTGTGTGGTGTAATCAATACATGTATCGTCTTACAAGTTTGACAAAACCACCAAACACACAACAAAGCATTGTGTCATGATTTTCTTTTTAGAGAATAAATAACTTCACTTAGGTGTACACAAAAACCATGTTGCAAATAAATATTTAGGTTACTTCAAATGTTGTACCAAGGATGAATTCATATCTAATTTGCAAAGAACATTTCTCGTTTTAGGCAATATATATATACCTATATCCATGCATGTGTGTATGTGTGTGTGTAAATATATGTATACATATTAATTGATATATGACCAAGACCTTTGGCGATATGAGAAGACCCATCAGGCCAAGTGAAATCATGGTCATGACAGATACTTGTGCCATGAAAATATGACTATATGAATATTTTTATTAATATTTAGCAGCAGCATCTGAGTGACTCAAGAGCCAAGAATTTCATGCATTGGCACTTATGAAAGTGCCAACACATGAAATTCTTGGCTCTTGAGTCACTCTTGAGTTTCTTCTGCTAAATATCAATAAATATGTATATATATATATATATATATGTATATATATATATATATATATATATATATATATATATATATATATAT
>NC_069003.1:22148865-22150573 GCF_001194135.2 Octopus bimaculoides
AGCCTAGTGTAGCTATCTGGATTACCAGTCCTCAGTCAAATCGTCCAACCCATGCTAGCATGGAAAGCGGACGTTAAACGATGATGATGATGATATGTATATATATATATATTTATATATAACAAGACAGGAATCTGGACAATTTTTTGATATTTATTCAATGGTGAATAAATAATACCCAAAAAATTTTCCAAATTATTGTTTTGTTATATAATAACTCTTCAAACATTATACATATTTCCAGAATTTTCAACTCTAATATGTACCTCACATCAATACAACAATGACAGCAACTACATACTGGAGTGTAATACTGGAATAAATGGATATCCTTCAAAAGAAACACCTTGAATTTTTTCCTTACCTACATTATATATATTTATATGCTGAGACCCCCTTCGGTTATGACTGACCATGAGATTGCACCTTGAAAGTTACCCTCCCAGGCACAAGTCCGGGCAAGGATGTTTATGAAAGACCAGCAGTCATCCATGCATACTGGCCTCCCCTCTCCACGCCACCAGTGTTATCCTTTGGAAAGGCAAAGGCCGATACAGCTTGGCACCTGTGATGTCGCAATTCATTTCTACAGCTGAGTGAACCGGAGCAACGTCAAATAAAGTGCCTTGCTCAAGAACACAACATGCAGCCCCGTCCGGGTTTCAAACTTACAACCTCACAATCGTAAGCTTGACACTCTAACCACTGAGCCATGTGCCTTCTCTCTCTCTCAC
The DNA here is from genome assembly GCF_001194135.2 of Octopus bimaculoides. Classification (NCBI taxonomy): domain Eukaryota; kingdom Metazoa; phylum Mollusca; class Cephalopoda; order Octopoda; family Octopodidae; genus Octopus; species Octopus bimaculoides. Next base: position 22,149,600 of record NC_069003.1, read on the forward strand.
ACACACACACACACACACGCACGCACGCACGCACGCACGCACGCACGCGCGCACACACACACACACACACACACACACACACACACACACACAAAAGATAACAGGCAAAGTGAACCATGATACTATTTGATCTCAGAACTAATGAACCAGAAGAAATGCTGCTAAGAATCTTATCCGACACACTAACAACTTTGTTGGCTCACCGTCTTCATGACACAGATTAATTCAGGACCACTTCCCAAAGAAGTCTGCTCCATTGATTGCTAACGACTGAATTGCCAATATACTCTATTTTAATATGTATGATGAGCTTCTTTCAGTTTCTGTCTATAAAATCCACTCACAAGGCATTAGTTGGCCAGAGGCTACAGTAGAAGAGACTTGCTCAAGATATCATACAGTGAAACTGAACCTGGAACTATGTGATTGAGAAGCAAACTTCTTACCGCACAACCAAGTCTACACTTATTTTGCTTGTCTTGTTTCGTTTTTTTTTTACTATTTTTTTAATATGGCTGAAAAGGTCGTTCTGGAAAGTTTTCAATTTCCAGTCTCAAGTCCAAATGGAATTTAATTCCTTGCAACAGTTTTAGCATGTCTCAGTTGAAATTCACATGGCATTTCAGCAATAATTTATTACAAAATCATTGATATTTATTGGTTTAAACACCTTTTTGGTGTACCCTTGTTCCGTGTTTCTAAAGGTTAACAGCTATTTGGGAGGACAGCTGGGTTAACGTTGTGCTTCTTTTGTTCAGGAAATGGACAAGCACAAGTAAATTATCCAGTCTATCAATTATTTACTACAACTACTACTACTACTACTACTATTAGCAGTAGAAGTAGTAGTTTTATCATGATTAATGTTGTTGTTACTGTTATTATTCATAGTTTTTACTTTGATGCAATCAATTTGCCCTTCTTTTCTTGCACATAACTATATATATATATATATATATATATATATATATATA